>NC_083287.1:16034313-16248947 GCF_963506605.1 Zootoca vivipara | reverse complement strand
GGTGGGCACATTAATAAATATAGACATTGTTACAAGCTATTCAGGGTTCTAGTGAGAAAATCTGAACGCAGAGCGTTAAGTTTTCTTTTACTTCATGTGTGTTAGTAGCTACACACATGTGTTTGTGTGCTCATGCGCGCACGCAAACACAAGCCAAACAAATGTACATGAAGAAGGAGCACAGAAGATCCTGTAGAATGGATATACAATACAATTAATACACATACATGTTTCTGCGGTATCTTACTAAAGATTTTAAAGCAGTGCAGACAGGCAATGTCTGGCTATCTTTTCCTTGAAGCTATTCATCAGATTATGGGACTTTAAATAAACCAGAGCAGTCATTTCTGTCAGACTAATATTTTGGTAACCAAATAACTGTAAAAGTGATCATTATCACAGAAATAGATAATAATATATTGCCAAATTACTTCATCCATACCAGGAATATCACTATTAATATTGAGGGAACTCAACAAAATGATATAATCAGAATGTGCACCGATATGAACTCCCATTTGAAAAATCAATAAATAGGTTAGTGGCAGTGCAGTTATTAGAAATTACATAGAGCTGCAAGATATTAATGTGTAACACATGAAGTGCTCATAATGTAGCTTGCCTTTTTCAATACAGTATATCTTCGATGTTTTCCTCCATGTTTTTTTAATTTAATCTTCACACTTTGAAAGCTGCCATTATAAAACATACTTGCAAGTGTGTAAGCCCCACTGAACACAATGGGGCTTACTTCCAAGTAAACAAGAATAAGGTTGCACTGCTCTGTTGTTTTCAAAGTATGCTTATATGGTGCCCAGATGAAATGTTGACTTCAGGATTTGTTACAAAATTAATGTCTGCCTTTTTCTACACACTTAAGCCATTGTTATATGATGGGTCACCTATCCTAGACATTCTGCAGAATACGAAATGCATGCAGTTGGATTTGAGTTCCTGAAATAAAATGTTTTGTGTTAGAATATAAATGTTAGGTTTGGGCAAACTCAGCCTAATCTGATATAAAGATCATGTGTGTGTTTTTTCCAAAAAAAGTCTCCTTTCCACACATTAATGAAAATGTCATGTAATTTTTCTTTCTGATGGGGAATTGTCCGTGCTAATTTAGATTGAAATTATAGCAGCATTGTAGACAAATCCTCATCCCCAGACTAGTTATTTCAGGCATGCTATGAATTTAAGCCCATCCAAACACATTTTGCTGCCATAGTAAAATAGAATATATGGCCTTAGACTGCAAAACCATATTTTTAAAGGGATGCGTGCTCATCACACAAAAACAGGATGGTTTATTGTATGCTTGGAACTCATGCTAATATGTGTGTGTGTGTTATTGCTGTGGGTTATGTGGTGTTAACATAATTAATAAAATTAAGGGATTGTTTAGCTATGATAGCACAAATCATGGATAACAATGAGAAGAAAGAGGTGTCCCTTCTGTTTGGTGGCTTGGCTTGTGTTTGAGATGAAAGGATTTGACATTTATATATCGGAAACAATTCTATCAAAGCTAGTTATTGGAGTTGAATCCGTTCTGTTTTCTTCACTTGGGAGTAACTATTTTCAGCAGTGTGCCAAATCAGCAGTGCTGTTTCAGTTCATAGTTATCTGTGAATGGTTATCGGGTTTATAATTTGAAGCCTGGATACTGTTCCAAGGAGGAACACTGCCCATTAGTATAATCCTGCTCACCTGTACGTTCAGATCAGCTGTGTTGGGTTTTCAGTTCTAGCCTATTGTTTGCTTTGGGAAATTTTTGAATGTTGTCTTAAGTCACATGGCATTTTGTTGCCTTTTTGGATGAAACAACTGCAACTTCAGAAAGAAGCTGTGTGCAATACAGTGAAACAAACGTATAGGTTGTAATCATACCATGGGAACAAATTTATTGCAAAGATGTTATTTCAATAACACCTCTGTGGATATGAAATGTATGCAGCTTCGAGATTTTATTTCTTCGGGAGCCTAAGACTCTCAAAAGCAACCCCAATAGGCATGTGAGCAGCAAATGGGAGATAGAGATTGCTTTGTATATCACTGCTGAGAATCTCTGTGTGCCTACTTTTGCTTATCCCTAAATCACCTACAGTAGCTATGAGTTTATAGGAGGGAAATCACCAGAAACGTGTGTATAATTGTGAGAAATTTAAAAGGTGTGTTTCCCAAAACAGCTTGCCTTTTTAAAGAGCACCACTGTTTTACATAAAATGAACTCCCCCTTGTGCAAACTTGCAAGAGCTCCCACTTTTAAAAACAATAACAACCATGCACAATTAAAAACCAAAACGACAAAGCTAACCACCCTCCTGCTTTCTTTCCCCCCATCGAACTAATCAAGTGCTCCTTTCTCAGTTTACTGCATTTCCCCCAGTTTTGGCCATCTGGCTTTACCAAATGCCTTGAGGAGAGACTTCCAGATACTAAGATGCCTGACAAAGCTTTCTTCTTCTTCTTCTTCCCTGACTGGTAGTGTTCAGCTAGTGTGTTGGTGCCTGGTGTGAAGTAGGGGTCAGGTGTAAGGAGTATTTCATCAACCGCACACTGATTTCAGGCTGCATTTCAAACCATCTGCAGCTTGGATTTCCGCCAGGGCTCAACAAAAGTCTTGCTGGAGTTTATAGTGCCAAAGTAGAGGCAAATGTGTGCAAATAGAGAGAAATGCATTTCCAGGAATGAAGTTGGTATTCACTTAAGCCCTTGTTTGGGTTGATAAATGGTAGCATTTCTGTCTCCCTCTCTTCTCCCCACCTCCCACCCCTCTCAATGTCTCGCAAAGCTGCCAGAGCAGGAACCTTTTATTAAAATACATGGATAATAATGGATTGACCTTTGATTGTAGTAAAGTTTTTGGATTAACATCCAGCCTTGGCACAATGCCATCATTTTTGATACAGAATGGGAAAGCATGAAATTTGTTTCCCTTAGAAACTGAGAAATGCAGACTTGTCCAACATAATCTTCACATACTTACTGGTTTAAAATTATTTCTGTTGATATCAAGGGCATGGCATGTTTGAATAATGTTTTGATGATTCTTTCAGGTTGTTGTGCATGAGAAGCTGCGTTGCCCCCTCGCCTCCGAACCCCAATAAACTTTATACGCGTATGCCTGCCATAAGGCTGTGCTTTATAAAAAACGCAAATGGTTTTGCCCCCGGGAAAAAAGTTGCATGTGTACACATTCACCAAATCAGGCCTCGAAGTTCAGAGGATAAAGATCTCGCTAAAGCAAATATCCAGTTTTAATATTTCTTGATGCACAGCAGCATATTACACCTAGCATAGTGAAAAAGTCAACAGCCATTTTAATTCCAAGCATGTGCCTTGATTTGCATGAAAGTCAGATGAGGGCAGCTGTCTAGAAAGAGCACCTTGGGTTTACTTTGGGTCTCATTGTAACAGGCAATGAACAACCTTAACTTTGAAATGATAGGATGTCTTCTAGTCTAACTTTGTGTTACTCGTACTTCCGGAAGGGAGTTTTAAGTTCATACACAACCCCAATCTAAGGTATCTGAAGTCCATCATGGGAAAATACAAGTAGTCATTCAAAAGAGGTACACAGAGCTGTGAATGCGTTTTGAGCTCTCTTTTGTGGCTAGTGGATGATGCAGCTACTGGCTGGCTGTTCCATTGCCTCCTATTGGGAGAACCGAGCATCTTACGTCTCTTTGTCTAAGGTAGGATGCTTCTATCTCAAGCAATAGATGTGGGGTGCTTTTTTTCCTCTAGTAACAGAAACTCTAGGAACTTTCAGGTTATTTGCCCATTTATTGTCTTCTGTGACTTGTAGCAGCTCTCTAAGCAGCTTATGCTCTCCACATGTTGGTTGGACTCAGCAAGCATGACCAGTGGTCAAGTATGATAGGTGTCCTATTGCAACTTCCCCTATGGGCACCACCTTGGCTGTATCCCTGCTCTAGGGTCTCGCCACGAAGTTCTTTCACCTTACCTGCTACTTGAGGTGTTAGTGGATAGAAGAAATCAGGACCTTCTCCATCACAAGTATACAGAAGGTCCCAGGGATGTTCATGTGGACACACACAGTAGGATGAACAGGCAGCAGCAGTGGTGGCAAGGGGACAGGTGAGCAAATGTACCTGGTTTCAGGTGTTACTCTGATATACTGCAGTCACATACACTTAAAAAACCCCACATGCGTTCAGGATTGTGGGCCCAGTTCTGTGGAGCTCGTTTGTGGCTGAGATCAGACATATCCCCTCCTTGCTGAACTTCAGGCACTTGGTGAAGACTTTTTTTAAAAAATTCAGCAGGTATTTAAAGATGGGTTTTCTAGTTTTAGTTAATTTTAACCGAGTGTATCTTTTGTGACCTCGTTGTACACCACTTAGACTGCTGTATTAAGAGGTACACACATTGCGGAAGCAAGAAGATAACTAAATAATGGAATTCGGTGCGTGTTCATGGTGTGTCCATAGCCTCGTGCACATCTGTGTTCTTTCCAAGTTATCACAAATTGACAGTCCATTTAAACAACAACAACAACAACTGTCACACCCACCCCACCCCATGATGAAGACACTGCTAATGGTATAGGGGTAAATAATAGCAAAGGTTTTGCCAGAATTTGCTCTTTGAGTTTTTCAAACCCCTTTTTGTTTTCTAAGAGTTCTCATAAGCTGCAGCTGTGTGTGATTAAATGCAGCAATATCAAAAGCATGTGTGAATCCGGGCTATTGTAATATACCAATAAAATGCAGAGATGGAAGAGAGACAGTTATCCTATATATATTGTCATTATGTCTGTGGTAGGTTTATTTATTTATATATTCTGCCCTTATGTTGAAATTACACACACACACACACACATTCGTTCAAGTTTCTACTTAGTTCCCACCCACCCACCCTCCTCTTTTCAACCTTGGGAATGAAGGAGAGGGTGTCTTTTCATTTTGATACATTTGAGTGGACTGCCGAAGGGATGATCAGAGGGGAGAGTGATCCGAGTGGCCTGTGCAGACAATGGCTCATATATATTCATGCACAGTAGCAGGCTGTACTTATGCAGTTGTATGTGAGACTCTGTCTTCCCCTCTGAGTAGATATTGCTGTTGGTTTGCGCAGCGATGATCATCTGTTAAGGGGAGAGGTGTCTGCATCAGCCCCTCCTTGTGGACTCTAAAGAGGTGGTTCTGTTGTCGGAGCCAGCAATGCTCTGTTTGAAGGGACATGCAGAACCAGGAATGTGGCGCTGTGTCCGCACACAGGCGCAAGGCGTAATATTCTTACCTTCCCAACACACACACACCATTCCATGAAGCATTTTCCTATGCATGCGTTCATACTATGGTATATCTAGAAAGGCACTTTGCACATGGAAGTTAGTTCATGCAGAAGGAAGGGGAATGAATGGGATTAAATGTGCACAATTTGGAGAGAGACTTAATTCTACACCAAATTAACTTGGAATGAACACTCCCATGGGTTTCAGTTTGCTTTCTGAGATTATCTGAGTTTCCCAAACAGATAGGGCTTCTGAATTTGCATGTATGCTTACTATTGAGAACAATAATTAAAAACAACCACCTCCTTAATTTCTTCAGGTCTTATATACAGTGGTACCTCTACTTACGAATTTAATGCGTTCCGAACGCACATTTGTAAGTAGAAAAAATTTGCAAGTCAAATCCCATAGGAATGCATTGGGAGAAAAAATTCGTAAGTAGAAGCAACCCTATCTAAAAATTCGTAAGTAGAAAAAATCCTATCTAAACCGCATCCAAGATGGCGGCCGGAGCTCTATTCGTAAGTAGAAACATTCGTAAGTAGAGTTATTCGTAAGTAGAGGTACCACTGTATATATAGGCTTGCCCTGGAATGAAGATCAATCAAAGCCCTATCTCTCTGTGCCAGTTCTTCATGTCCTGGAAGTGAACTTGGAAACAGTGTCTTTTCTGTGGTGGTGCCACAACTCTGGAACACTTTCCTTGTGAAATTCTGTCAAGCTTCTTTTTGTGTCTCATTCACCACTGTTCTTTCAATGACCTCTTAATGTACAACATATTCTGCCCTTTCTGCTGTAATTCATTTAAAGTGTTGGTTTTCTCATACAGGGCTTGCCCAATCTTTTTTCTTTTTTGAAGGGGAGGGGGTCATGGGCACAGCAGCTTGAGTTGGTGCTCTTAATTTGGAAGAGGCAAGATATGCAAAACAATAATTCACTTAGGAAATCAGTGGAAAACTTCAGCAAATAAAATGGCGGTACTCTTAGGGCAGTGGGTACTCTCCTGGTGTGGGGGTCCTGGAAAATGCCCAGCCTTGCCACCCTCTGGAGCTGGTCTTGATATTATATGCTCTGCCTTTTAAAAACTGGCTGTTGGTTGTACTTTTATAGTGATGCTGTGTGCATCATCGCATTTAGTAGAGGAGTAGATATAAATAGGCGATTTTAGGTAACATGCTCAGTTTCTGAAGGTGAACAGTGTTGAATTAATGCGTAGTTGAATTAATACTGTTGGTTTGCATTTATCTGGTGGTGGCTGTCATTCTTTCAACTCTCACTGTCTCAGCTCAGTAATTTGTTAGAAATGCAACTATGAGCATACAACCCCCTTGACGTACAATAAGAGTCTGAACAAAAACTTTATTTTAATAAACATGGTTGTTTCAGGTGAGGTGGTGCACTCGAGGTTTTCAGAAAAAGACGAACTCCAGCAAAACTAAACTAAAAAACGACTTGAATGACTAAGAAAAATAATGTAGTTAGGGGAAATGTTCTGTTGTTTCTCGGTTAGGTTGTATTATTGGGCATGTATCTGTCTCTTCTCGTTTGATTTTACTTGTTATAGCTGTGTATAGGGTAAAAAGGAAAAAAAATCCAAAAATGTTCATTAGATGTCTGAGAAAGTCATTTGAATGTAAAGCATGCTAATGTTGATTCACTTTCTGTCTGTCCTTTTGAAAAGTTACAGCTGTGATGTTGAATTATCTAGTTACAAGGTTCTGTCTTGCTGAGAAGGCATCACTTGCTGGCGTTGTTCTTCTGTCCGATTTCCCTCCCTCCCTTGCCTGCTAAAGTTTTCATTTAAGGATTTCTTTGATAAGAAAACAGTAAGCTGCCATTTTGAGTCAGACCCATTGGTTCATCTAGCTCAATATTATGTTGGTGCTATTTAGGGTTTCATACAGGCGTCTTTATCCCATTGCTATTCCATTAGTCACACCCTTTCCTGAACATTTCTTCTTTGAATAAAAAAGAGAAAGCTAATAAAAAATCTGTCAATAGCATGCAATTACATTACTGCCATGCTTACAGAACTTGTAAATCACCATGCATGTGGCCAGCAGGCACTTTGTAAGACTCCCGTTTTGGGTGCCTGTTTGGACCCATGCAAATAAGGTTCTGGCAAGCCACAAGAAATGGCTGGTGGGCGGCAGTGAGCATGCAGAGGCACATATCTGTGCATATTTTTTATTGTTCTATCACTCTAGGGAAATA
The DNA here is from genome assembly GCF_963506605.1 of Zootoca vivipara. NCBI lineage: Eukaryota > Metazoa > Chordata > Lepidosauria > Squamata > Lacertidae > Zootoca > Zootoca vivipara. The sequence goes on along the minus strand of NC_083287.1, from coordinate 16,241,470 downwards.
TATATCGTGTTAGAAAATACCTTGGGCTTCTGTTGGATTCAACATGCCCTCCAAATGGCCGGGGTTGATGGGAGTTGTAGTTCAAAACATCTGGTTGGTTGGTTGGTGCTTTTTAGGTGTTGGGCTACTGTACAACCCACCATTCGCTGATTGTTGACTGTGCCTGCTTGGGTTGATGGGAGTGGACAACATCTGAAGGGCACCACATTGACTACCTCTTGTCTAATCATCCATATTTTTAAGTCAGTTGCATTCTTGACGTGGAACAAATAGCTTCTTGGATGATAATTTTCAAATGTGATCATGGCAGCACAAAAGTATTGGTACAAAAGTTTTATAGCTACATTAGACACAAAATAGTGGTATGTGAAAATTAGGATTGATAAGATAACTTTTTATAGAAATGCAAACATTATATTTACTTTAAAATAGCATTATGTTCTGTTGATAAAATTGTATTAGCCAGTCTGTTAAAATGCTGCATCTTTTGGGTTTCCAGCCTAGGAGAAGATGTCTGGTGAAAGGTACATAGTTTTATGCCTGTTTCCATATAGAGTTACCCCGTTCTTTGTAGAGTAATACGTTTCTCCATGACATATCTTTTATCTATGTTAGTCAGTGGTGAGTGTTTATTTTTATGTTGCTACATAGGGAAATGACCTCATTTCACTGTGATTAAAATTTATATAAGAACGCAGTCGTGAGCTTTTCTTTCCATTGGATATGAATCAAGCACTGCTTTGTTCAGAGCTCGTACTTCTCTAAGTTGGCATCTTTGGCAGAATAAATCATTGCAAATTGAAATTGCATGTGTAAATGAATCTATCAGGTTTGTGTGTTATAAAGCATTTTTCAGGGTTATACTGTATTCACATGACACTGTTGAAATATTCAATGAGCTAGATGCATGACACATCTAAAATGTGAAAAGAACCTTGCCAAAATTTAAAAACCAAGGTTTGCAATCTCCTTCACTGGCACTTGAATTGGAAATATTGTGCAGTGCCTGCAAAATGCCGTGCTTTATGACACCTCTTTGTCTAGCAGTCATTGTGTTCCACTTATGTAAGCAAAATAGGAAGTATTCACCTAGTCCTATGGTGAACTGTGAAATTCACTACCAGAGGTGGCTATCAACTTGGATGGCTATGAAAGAGAATTAGACAAATACATGAAGGATAAGGCTTTCAATGACTTCTAGTCATAGCTATATATGACCTTCCATATTGGAGGCGACATATATCATGTGACCACTAGTCACTGGGCAACACAAACAGGAATGTGCTGCTTTCCTGAGGTCCTACTTATGTACTTTTCTCACAGGAAGCTGGTTGGCCACACTGAGTACAGAATTTTGGATAGGCCTTTGGTCTAACCCTGCAGTATAGGTGCAGCAGATTTTAGAACAGCAAGTTGAGCTTGTCGGATCCTTTTCGACTGGAAAAAAAACCTCATAATGATTCTTCCCATGGTACTGGTGATGGTTTCTCAAAGATGTGCATGGCCCAAGACTGATGGCAACTCAGCCTAGTTCAGACCATGGCCTGAAAGCTTCTACCTTTGCAACACATGACAACAATAGTCTATCCATATGACTCTGGTGGGCGGGACTTACTTTCATCTCAACTCCAGCACCTCTCAGGTGGGCACTGTTGCCCTTCTAAGAGAACAAGGGAGAAGTTCATGGTGAGCTCCGGCACATCTTTTCCTAAAAAAATAGAACTGGTGGTGGGAGTAGTAGGGGGAGATTTTAGGGCAGGCATAGGCAAACTTGGCCCTCCAGATGTTTTGGGACTACAATTCCCACCATCCCTGACCACTTGTCCTGTTGGCTAGGGATGATGGAAGTTGTAGTCCCAAAACATCTGGAGGGCCGAATTTGCCTATGCCTATTGTAGGGGGATAAGATTCTCAAGGAGATCAATACCATAGCTGAGGAAAATATGATTAACGCACCATATTAATGTGGCTTCCATTGCTTGAGTTAAGGTGTGTGTTGACCTCCGATGCAGAGTAAACTTTTGGAAAATGCCACTGCAGAGAAGTTTGCGCATCAAATTCATATAATCAAGACACAAGCAAAACACACTTATTTATTTATATGCAAAAAGGAGTATTTTATTTTTCATACTAATAAGACTGGCTGTACAATTTTGAAAAATAATAATAAATAATTATTCAAGTTTCTTAGAGGTTATCATCAGTAAATGTTGTTTATGATTCCTTAAGTCCCTCCGCCTGATGTATCTGATAGCAATGGTGGTCTTCTTCTATTAGAAACATACAGTCATACCTCTGTTTGCGACCGCCTCTGTTTGCGACCGCTTCGGTTTGCGACCACCACGCATCTGGGTTCCGCGGCAATCGGATGCGCAGAAGCGTGCATCGGGGAGCGACCGATTCGGCTCACCAGAACGGATTGCGGTCGCAAACCGAGGTATGACTGTAACCTGAAAGAATATTATGTTAAATAAAAAGAATTTTTAAAAATCAACCTGCAAAATGGTGACCAAGATGTAACGCTTTTATGTAGTACAATTGTATTTTCTGCTTTGGGGTCAGGGCACATTGTAGAATCAAAATAACAGGCAAGTCAAGGCAGAAGACTGTATGTTTCAGGACCTTGTAAATTAAAAAAATGGAGATGAGCCTTCCTTAGGTGATACCAGAGTTGCTAGGACTTCTCACCTTGACCTTCTCCTTACCTTCTTTGGAGTTCGAAGGTTGCCAGTTTTTCTTCTGTGAAATGAGTTCTTTGTGGTACCCTCAACAGTTCCTTAGATTTCCAAATGTGTCTGTGGACCATAAAATGATGGGCACCCCGAACTTACTGTGTGAGCATTAAAATCCCGCTGTAAAGGATGTGGAGCTGCTTTTCCCCTTTTACCGAGGCTGCTTGTCTCCCAAGAATAAGAGCAGGTCTGCCTGCGAAGCCAATTTATTGTTGTTCTGACTTTACTCCCAGGAGGTATGGAGACTGAGGCTGTATTAAATAAAAAAAAAGTAGGTTTGCTTAGAAGTGAACCCCACTGAGTTTAGTGGGATCAAATAACTGTGCTTAGGATTGCCGCCTGAGTGAGGCTTGCTACTTGTCACTTTCTTGTTATGGTGAGAAGCCCCATTTATATTTATATTTAGTTATTTAAAATATTATATTGTATCCTTACTCCAAGGAGCTCAGGACATTCGCTCATGTTTTCCTCTGTCAGGTAGGTTAGACTGACAGAGTGACACACACCAATGCTTAAATATGTTCTAATCCCACTCCCACCCCTCAAAAGTTAGATGCTCTCGGGGAGCTCGTGGAAAAAAAGTAGCCTTGAGAATCTTTGCACGTTAAGGAGCAAAGGTTATTTTCATGTGTGGGCTTTCTATTGATTTCCTTTTTATTTATTTATTTCTTGGCCTCCCAAAAGCTGCTGTCGCTGAATTTGCTTTGCAAGACAAGGAATCATTTCTTGGTGTGGAAACTAAACCTGTGATTCTTATTTTAGCCTTCTCCTGGTTTGCTGGAAACAGGCTGGAAAAGCTTGTAGGAAACTCCCAGTGTGGAAGGATGCTGTTAGAAGCAGAGACAATAGTGGAGAATGTAGTTTTAATCTTAATTTATTTATTAAATGTGTATACGATTCTTCGATTTGAAGATCATAGGGCGGTTCACAGCATGAAAATACTGTTATGAGTTTAGGGAGGAGACGACACGCACGCACACACACATGCACAAACACACAATAACAGAGTGCCCCTATTTTTCAGGGACAGTCCTGGATTTACAGAAGCTGTCCCATTTTCTGATTTGATTGCAGAATGTCCTGCTTTCCCTTAAGACGTCCCTATTTTCGTTGGAGAAATGTTGTAGGGTATGGAGTTATTCGACACCCCCCCTCCCCCTGGAGCCAAGGAGATAAATAACTATGCAAGCTTTAGAAGACACCTGAAGGCAGTCCTGTAGTTTTTAAATGTTAAATGTTTTATTCATTTATTTATAGTATATTGGAAGCTGACCAGAGTGTCTGGGGCAACCCAGTCAGATGGCCAGAGTATAAAAAATAAAATTGTTGTTGTTGAATAGGATGGCCCTGTTTTCATCGGAGAAATGTTGGAGCGTATGCAATCATTTCTACATCCAGTGAAGGGTCAGAATTTGAGCAAACTCGTAAATTCATACATTTAGCAAGGGCTGTGATAGCACCAACTAGCTTCCTCATGAGGCCAGCCTGGCGAAGTTTTGCTGGGGGATGTGAAAGGCTTTTAATGTCTTGGTTTGTTTGATAACGGGAGCCATTGGCCAGGCAGAAGACATGCCGGCATGGAGGAGGAACGGGAAGACATGCACCCTTTTAAACCGAGGAGTCATTTTCTGCAAGGGCTGCTGGGAAGCAGGAAGTGGGTGGAGCCTGGAGGGCAGCAGCTATGTTGGGCTGGTTGGCTGGAGCAGGCTGTTGCAGATAAGACACAGGGGCTTAGGATGCCTCTGAATCCAATGCTGTGCTGCTAAGAAAGACCCCTCACAGGAAGTGAGTGCTCTGCAATCGCTCCATCTAGGCTCAGATTGCATATATGTGTAAATAAGCCATAGATCATAAAGACATCACAGTCTCCATGGTGCCTTTCCAAAGGAAACATGAACCCTGGTCAAGTGCCAAGACCCCTGGAATCTTGGTACCACTCAGCAGAGATCAGGGTGGCCTGTAACAATACATAATAAAACAAAAACAAACCAATAAATTTCTCTTCTCCTTCTCCTTTGGTTTGTCGCCGGTGAAAGGAGTGCAAACTTTCTCCTCCATCTTTTGATTTACGATAGAAGTGTCAAGGCTTTTGCTGTGTTTAGTGATCTCTTGTTTTATCCCTTAACAAACTATGAAATATTTAACACAATGTAGGCGCAGGAGGAGAGAGGGCTGCCGCTCTTCTAATATGTCCAGGATTTGGAAGCGCGATTTCATATTTAATGAAGACTAATGCAGGTATTAAAATACAAATAGGAACGTTAGCGAGTAGGCTATGTCTTGGGGAATTCCACATGTGAGAATAAATCGGTATGCATTTTTTATAAACATGTTGGAATTTTTATTTATTTATTTTAAGACAAGCCATCTTCTGTAAATGGGTGGAGGGTGGGGAAAACAATCTGTTAAACTAGAATTATTCAAACCATTCAGATTCTTATTCATTCCAGGAAGTTCTTTCCCTATTCAGATTCTAAGAATAGAAGTTCTTCATTTAAACTTCGGCTAGAAACAAGACACTTACAATGGGGAGTGTATTGCAGATTCCCAATCTTTTCTCTTTCTTTTGGTTGAGACTCCGGTCAATTACCTACATTGGTTATTTAGCTATATATATAGTGTTCTTACACGCTTTGCTTGCAAATGAAACCCATCCTTCTAGGATGGCTAAGTGAGCGAAATGCTGAACCGCATAAACGGCTCCTATGCAGTCTTGCAGTATACATAGGAAGCTGAGTTGGTACAGTGACTGGCAGTGGCTTTCCAGGATTACAAATTGAGGTATTTCCCAGCCATACCTGGAGGTGCCAGGGATTGAAACTCAGACCTTCTTCATGCAAAGCAAATGCTCCGCCACTCAGTTATGGCCCTTCCTTGGTTCTGAGCTGATGACAATTAACTAGCCTTTACTGTTTGGGAGAATGAATTATGTTCAGTAACCGAAATACAATAAAGGAGAAAGACGTCTCTTTTTAGCCATGCATCCAACAAAACAGTCAGTGTGATCTAGCAGTCTAGACACACTGATCCTAAGTACACTTCCTGAGAGTAAGCTTCATTGCAATTACAACCTACCCTCCAACTCTTCACTGATGAAAATGCAGGTGATGTATATGAGCCTCACCCCAACCAGTATCATACATTGCTGATGGCTCTGCTAACCTGCTATATGTTGTAGTTGCAGTGGAATTACCCTCGGGTAACGTAAACTTCAGGTTACAAATGCGGCAAACTCGGAAGTGTTCCGCTGCTCGCGCATGCGCAGAAGTGGTCTGCTGCTGCATGCGCAGAAGCGCTAAACCATGCCTTGCACATGTGCAGAAGCAGTCCTTTGGTTGTGAAAACTTTGGGATACGGCTGGACTTCCGGAGCGGATCCCGTTCGCAACCGGAGGTACCACTGTGTTTGCACAGTAGCGCCAACCTCCATTGATTTGAAAGCCAAGAATGTGCTTCTTTAATTATGTGTGTGTGTGTGTGTATAATGATATTCTGAGGGGAGCAGAATTGTTCAACAATACGTTATCAACAAATCAATTTTTTAAAAAATGTGTCATTACATTTATGCCCCACTCTTCCTCCAAGAACCTTGAGAAGCCATACATGATTCCCACCCTCCTCATCTTATCCTCACAACAAACCTGTGAGATTGTAACTAGCCTAGCCTTTCTCCATCCCCCAGATGTTGGACTAACACTCCCATCAATCCTAGCCAGCATGGTCAGTGGTCAGGGATGATGGGAGTTGTTCAAGAACACCTGGGGACCCAAGATTGAAGAACATTGAGCCAGATCAGCCTATTGTGCGAATTGCAGCTCTATTGTGCGAATTGCTGGCCTATATGTTGAACTGGCACATTTGCCTACTTGGGCACTAGAAGTATGATCTGAGCACTGAGCTGTTTGGATAGTTAGCTTCTAGAGACCCTGGGAAATGAACTGCCACTGAGCTACAGGTGTACGTAGGTAAAGCTCTCTGCAGGTAAAACTGTCTTCAGGTTGCGAAAGAAAGCACATATGAAAAATGAAAAATTTGGTTGAGTCTCTCCTAGTAGACGGCAAGGGAAGCAGTTTTATGCAGCGTGGTAAAGAAAGTGCAGAAAGCTCTATTGCATGATATAATTACAAGGATACAGCCAGACCCATTCTGCAGTTCCCAGCTTAGATACTCTTGGCTCCTGTGCCTGTTCTCCATCTTCCAACTGTGACCATGCAAGTAGGTCCTAGCCAGAAGAGCAAAGGCCTCTGACTTTGTAAACTTAGAAACATTTCATGTAGGGATTAATTTTTATTAACAGAAGAGGTTTGCTCTAGGAAAATTGCCAGTGTCTGTGATACCTTGTTACTTTGAGGGGTAACACAGAATAGGAAAAATAATTATTTATTGGGAGGTGTTAAATAAGCAACATTAGATACATAAGAAATGATTAGAGCCAGCTACTCCTGGGTATCACATGCTGTGTATCTTGCTAGGGGTTTTTTTTTTAACCCCCTCAGATTTCTCTCACCCTTTTCCTTAGTCATATTTGGTTCATATGTTTTATATTGGCTGTGAATGAAATTTGAAAAGTGTGCTTTCTTAAGAGCAGATTCAGTAGGCGTTACATGAAAACAAATTTACTTAATGGAGTATGCATAATTTACACCCTATTAAGCAGATCTAGATTGCCTCTAAGACAATAATGAGAGCTCTTATATTTTTCTATCTTTCTTGGTTAAGACGTGGGGAAGAGCTGACCTGCTCAAGCAGCAGACCAGAGATTGGGAAGTACAAGTGAAATACAAATGTCTCACTTGGACACTGTCTCAATTCATACATAATGTTAAGCCAAACCATGGTTATGTGAGAATGAATGAGTACGCACAGGAAAATTCACAACTGCTTTGCTCCTTCCCCAGTTTTCCTGCTGCCATGTTGCCTAAAACTGAGTCATGGTTTCACTTAGCTTTACAACCAGGATTTATGGTTTGCCTTACTCCAGAAAAACCATGAACTATCAGGAGTTGTTAACTGGCTTACCACAAGTGGTGCATTTGGGGTGGGGGGTGGGGGGCAAACTATGAGCCTGGGTTTGGACATAGTGCTAATCCAAACCATACCCTCTCTCTGAGTCATATGAAGATTGAGGGAGAAGTGAAGCAGCCATGATTTTTCCTGTGAATACCCACGTGTTCTTACCTGGGGTAGTTTGAGAAAAAGGATGAATTTCAGGACCTGATAAATCAGTTACCAGAGTTTTGTCCTGCCATTGAAATGCTGGTACACCTGGTTTTTGGAAATTCATTGACAAAATTCTCTTGAAGGGAGATGGCTTCTCTCTGAATGCCTACGGTATTAATGGATTACCAGTGGATTGTGTCCAAGTCTCAACTTGCATGTTGCACAGATTCTTGTGGTCCTTTTCCGCATCCTTCTTGAAAAAACCCCAAAGCAGCCTGAGAAAGATCCGAATTTTTAGGGAAACAAAGGTTCACATTAACAGGCTGATTAACCTTTCTCCCCAGTCCTTTTCTGACTCAAAATCATTCCAGGTTGCTTGGGGGTCAAAAATAATAAAGAAGAAACCTGGAACTCAGTGCTCCTGTCCATTCATCCCCCTGCCCCCATGCAATTCCTGTTGTTAGGGGAGAGAAAGTGTGTAGGATTGCTGCCACAATTTTTATGTGCTTTGCAAACTGTACTTTTAACAGGCATGTGCTCTAGCTGCCTTGAGCTGTCCTGATTCTGTGCCAGCTCTCATGATTATACAGGTGTTTTTACTAACTGTTCAAATTCTTTAAATAGTTATGGAGTGAAAATTATTTGTTTTTGTTTTTTTTAATGTGAAGGCTCACCGCCTAGGAGAGCATGCATTTTAGTTTTAGCAGAATGGCAATTTGGAGAATGTTTCTTGAGGATGCTGGATGTGGACTTACCTGTTGTGGCCAAAATGTGTCAAATTGCCTGCTTCCTAGAATTCCTGGTGCAGGACTGCTTGCCAGCAGACTGCAGAACGATGTGTTGACTGTTGCTGCATGGCCACAGCCAGGGTAGGTTGTCCTGCTTCTAGAAGGATCTGTTTGGTGTTAGGTAATTTGTTCAGGCTCTCAGTGTGGTTTAAGTCACAGCTGAGGTGTGGCCAATTTGCTGCATATACAGTCATACCTCGGTTTAAGTACGCTTCGGTTTGAGTACTTTAACTTTAAGTACTCCGCGGACCCATCTGGAACAGATTAATCCACTTTCCATTACTTTCAATGGGAAAGTTCGCTTCAGGTTAAGTACGCTTTAGGTTAAGTACGGACTTCCAGAACCAATTGTGTACTTAAACCGAGGTACCACTGTACGGTATTTTATGGAAACATTTATTACTGTATTATGCTTATTTATTGTATTTATAGCCCATCTTTTTATCTAAGGAGCTCAGGGTGGTGTATATGGTTCTCTTCCTCTGTGAAGTAGGTTAAGCTGAGAGGCAGTGATTGGCCCAAGGTCACCCAGTGAGCTTCATGGCTGAGAGGGGATTTGAACCCTCATCTCTCATGTCTTGGTATCATAGAATTGTAAATAGAATTCAATTGTAAATTGTAAATGGAATTGTGACCCTGAGGATCACCTAGTCCAACCACCTGCAATGTAGGAATATGCAGGTACAGTCGTACCTTGGAAGTTGAACAGAATCCTTTCCGGAAGTCCGTTCGACTTCCAAAATGTTTGAAAACCAAAGCACAGTTTCTGATTGGCTGCAGGAAGCCTCGGAAGCCCTGTTTTATGTTTGGCTTCCAAAAGAAAATTTGAAAACCGGAACAGTCACTTCTGGGTTTTGATCATTCCGGACCCAAAACATTCGAGAACTAGGCCATTAGAAAACCAAGGTATGACTAAACAAAATAAAAAAATTCCTTCCAGTAGCACCTTAGAGACCAACTAAGTTTGTTATTGGTATGAGCTTTCGTGTGCATGCACACTTCTTCAGATACCACTGTATTCCGTATGGGGATCGAACCTGCAACCTAGCCATTACTGGCACCGTGCTCTAACCAACTGAGCTGTAAATCCTCCTACACTAACCAGTCCACACTGGTTGAAAATATTGGCACCAAAAAGGAAGAACACCACGGAACAACACAATGCGATGGCCAATTAAGAGAGGGAAAGTGAGAAATCACACTGTGGTTTACAGGCCGTGGTTATTTCATAGTGGCCTTGGCTGTGTCGCTAAGCTTCCAAGCAGGGGCCTATATTCACTTCATGGTGCCGCTACAACACTTGTTTGCTTTAATGTGAAGCAAACTGATTTTCACCTGTCAAATGTTGGAGAACATTTCTATCTGAGATTTGTCCTGCTTCTGATTTTCCCTGCTTAGCAAACGCTGCAGGCTTACATCTCAACCATTTAATCAGTCCTTTCCCCTGCTATGACCAATTATTCCCAACTCAAATGGCTGGGTGAGTGACCCACAAGAGCTCAAAGGTAGCAACCCCACTGTAATTAGGGACCTGCTTTTCTGTCGAAAATGTCTTTGAACACAGAGACTGTTTGAGAGAGTGTGGAGCTTGCAAGAGACTCCTATTGAGACTCCTATAGGTATGCTGTCCTGGGTGGAAGGAAGATCAAGTCGTCATGCAGAATGTGCCTCTTGTGATGTGACTGTTCAGAAAAGCAATCTGCATTGAGCGCCTCCATTTCTGAGTTGCCTTGAGCTGATTCTCTTCCATTAGTTATTATAATAATAATAATAATAATAATAATAATAATAATAATAATAATAATAATAATATGATACTTATACCCCACCCATCTGGCTGGGCACCCCCACCCATTCTGGGTGACTCACAACAGAATATTAAAAACACGATAAAAGATCAAACATTAAAAACTTCCCTAAACAGGGCTGCCTTCAGGTGTCTTCTAAAAGTCAGGTAGTTGTTTATTTCTTTGACATCTGATGGGAGGGCATTCCACAGGGCGGTCAATGCTACCGAGAAGGCCCTCTGCCTGGTTCCCTGTAACCTCACTTCTCGCAGCATTTTATCTGCAGCATTCAAAAGAGAAAAATACATTTTGCATAGATATTACAAAGGTGATACACGCTTTTAACCACTGAATGGCCCTCTGGCTGGTTCCCTGTAACCTCACTTCTCGCAGTGAGGTTAACCACCAGAAGGCCCTTAGAGCTGGACCTCAGTAATCAGGGCCGAATGATGGGGGTGGAGATGCTCCTTCAGGTATACTGGACCGAGGCTTAACACCTCTGCTATAGCCTTTTCTTTATTTCCTTTCTCTTTTGGCATTGGTGCTGGATTACAGTTTTCAAATGGAGCCCTCTCTCCCAACGAGCCCTGTAGTACAGCTGAGATCAGGGTGCAGGAGCAAAGGAGGGCAGGGCAGGGCAGGCGCCCATACCTTTTAAATAGCTCTCGGATGTTGCTAAACTATAACTCCCACCATCCCTCAACCATTGGCCGTGTTGACAGGCCTGATGGGAGCTGCAGAGTGGAACAGCATATGAAGAGCCACAGGTTGCCCACCCTTCCTTAAAGTGTAGCTCTTAGAGGCTGTGGGGTATAAGTAACAAATTATTATTATTATTATTATTATTATTATTATTATTATTATTATTAGAAAAAGAGGTGTGTCAAACCAGGAATTTGGAGAGGTACTGCTTGTCATGCAGAGGGAAGTAAAAGCTGCACCTTCTGAAATTCCATCTTCTGCACAACTACTGAAGATGCAGGAACCCTGGTTAGTCCTTAATTACATCAGGGTACTGTAGTCAAAGATCAAATCTAGCCATTCTTAAGGAAATCAGCCCTGAGTGCTCACTGGAAGGACAGATCCTGAAGCTGAGGCTCCAATACTTTGGCCAATTGGCCACCTCATGAGAAGAGAAGGGATCGATAGAAAAGGGAAGGGAAAAGGGAAAGGAGGAAGACAGAGCCACTTGGCCTATGACATGCCTGCTTCTGAAAAGTTTAGCTGGTGTTTCAAAGGTAATATCTATTGCTGGGTTTGCTTGTTCATTTTTTAAAAAAGTAAATACATATGCTAAGTGGAGGAGACAATTCAAAGATATACTGTCAGAATGGGGGAGAAATTGTTATAAAAGAGGTTATGAGATGTCTATGCAGATATTAGAAGCATCACTTCAATAATGCTGTAGCAGATGTATTATAAAGCACAGATAAAACCAATTTTACTTCTATTTTGAACCTTCACGCATATGGGATAATAGAAGTATTTTTATGCGTCGAGTTGTTCACATTTACTTACAATGTTTAGCTTTCAAGTGCAGCAGAGAAAAGCTGCCTTAAAATTAAGGAAATATTGATGGCATATTTATAATAATCTGAAGCTGTATTTATTTACACGTTTGTTGTTGTTGGAGATGTTATTTATAACGTCCCGTAACTTCAGATATCTAATGCAACTCGAATTATTATGTATATTCCGCTTCATGTTTGGCCTTTACCCCCAGGTCAGGGATTATGAGAGTTCTGGCTCCAGCAACATCTGGAAGGCACTGGGCTGGCTACCCAACAGTCTAAGGAGAAGAGAAGCTGCCAAGGTTCTTGACTTTCTTTGACAGCTTTGTGGCATCATTCCCTGGAAAGGGAATATTTTCTATAGCTTGAGAATAATCCATCATTTTCCGTGTACTACTGATAAATTAATCCTGGATGTTTATCTGGTGTAGGTATTTTGTTTAATGTAGATACTCTGTTATAATTTGAAAAACCTGCAGTCATCTTCCATTTTTTCTGATGTTCTTTCCAGCCTTTAGGAGGACTGAATTAATTTGTTTATACCTACCGGTATTTGTTTGTTTGCATGTGCAAGTGGGTGTATCAAATGCCTGGACTTCTAAAGAAATGACTGGGGAGGAACAGATTAATCAAGTTGGAAGTTTCATAGACCGATGACGTCTGTGGTTGTTCTAGTAGCTTTCAAAAAGGTTCCAGTGTTGTTGTTTGCAGAGATTTTTACTAAGGAGGCCCAGCAGTGGAGCTTTGACACCATTTTACGATTCATGTATTGCTTTTGCTTCCACACTCCGACCTTGCAGTAAAAAATCTCCTTAGGGAAGGGATGAAAATGTATGTCTCAAATCTTTAATCCCTAACCACTTGCCATGTTGGCCGGAGCTGATGGGAGCTGGAAGCTTACAACAAATCTGAAGGGCTACCTGCCCCTTCCTTGGGAGTCGTGTCCTGAGAGAAGAATCCTCTCATGTTTGCAGATTGTTTTCAAAGCATGATGTGCAATTCCTAAAATGGTTTTGGTCACAACCCAGTATGCTGCCTCCTTGCAATTTCTGGTACGATCATTCCTTAACATGATTTTTCCAGTGCCTTCTTTTTCCATGGAAATTTTTCCATTTCGTAAGTTTCGTTAGTAACAATGAATGGGTGCCAACAGCTAGTACAATATTAGGCAAGTCTGGCAGTTCCAATGTTTTTAAGCTTGGTTTACTAAATACAAATAAAATAAACATGCTAAATTGCATCAATCTCTCAGGCATCAGTTTGTTGTTGTTGTTTTTGCAAACTGAAACATTTCCAGTGCAAATCGGTCTAGAAATGTGGGTGATACGGGTTTTCCGGAATGTTTTGACTTGGGGGAAAAAAATCTGGAAAACCCACATAGGTGGGGAGAGATGCTGAGGGAGTGATGGTGGAAGGCTCACATTTTGTATTTTAGAAGGCAGCTCCCCATTCCGTTGAGATGCAGCTCTGAGAGCAAAGCCTGGAGAATGGATGTACTGTATCTTTTTCTTATCACATAGTTCTTGTGACCTTCAGAGCACAGCAGAGGACTTCCTTTGAGTTTGTTGTGGGCTTCCTCGCTTACCTGAAAGAATCGTGTAGGTTTCAGTAGCTCTGGTGACTGAGAAGGGGGGGGGGGACCATCACACATAAGCAGGTTTTTTCTGGAGCCCAAACAGTAGCACCAGAAGATTTTAAAAAGTGAAAGTGGCAGCCAACCCTCCTCCTTCTGTTGTCATCTTCTCCCCTGCAAAATCTCATATATTTTCTCTGGAAGTATCTTTGCTTCTTGGCCTCAAATCAGTTCAGCAATTGGCAGGGGAGGATCCCAATGGGGCAAGAGAGTGGAGGACTGATCAGTGGCCGAGATGGAGGGGGCTAAGTGAGACAAGGGGAGCTGCAGTAATGGCCTCTGCCAAGGAGTTCATCAGCCTAGCCAGGCAAGCAGGGGTGGCGAAGCTCGAGTGACATGTGTTCATTCTTCTGGGCGGGGACGGGGAGCTTGTTTCAGATCTTCTCATTATCTCCTGGGAACCTGTATGAGACCAGGTTTCCTTGCTGCATCCTTGAAGGTGAAATGCTTTCAAACCCAGCCATTATACCCAGAGCTGCTGTGTGTTTTTTCTGTAGCAAGCAACGAGCCTCATGTCTTTCTCCCCGCACAAACAACAAATCCATATTTTGCACACAGTGGCATCCTGAAAGTTCATATGGTTTGCTTTTGATTTGCCTTGGTGTTTTACTATTGACAGCTTTGACAGCTCCAGTGATCCGATGCCACAGGGGTGTTTTCTGTGTTTGGCTCCAGGATTTCCTCGAGCCCTGGAGGGAAAGCAAATCACAAAGCATTGTGCAGTGACTGTTCCTGGAAACTTTAAGAAGCTTGACCCATCAGCAGGGAATCCTGCTTCCGTGCCACGTTGCACCTGTATAGTTGTGTCAGTCCCCAGAGAACGAAGTTGGCAGCACGTTCCATGGTCTCAGAGAAGAGTTTTTCTCAGCCTAGCCCCAGATGCTACCTGGGACCTTTCACATGCATAACACGACTTCTACCACTAAACTTGTTGTTGTTTAGTTGTTTAGTCGTGTCCGACTCTTCGTGACCCCATGGACCATAGCACGCCAGGCACTCCTGTCTTGCACTGCCTCCCGCAGTTTGGTCAGACTCATGTTGGTAGCTTCGAGAACACTGTCCAACCATCTCGTCCTCTGTCGTCCCCTTCTCCTAGTGCCCTCAATCTTTCCCAACATCAGGGTCTTTTCCAGGGAGTCTTCTCTTCTCATGAGGTGGCCAAAGTATTGGAGCCTCAGCTTCACGATCTGTCCTTGAGCACCACTAAACTAGGTAAAGGTAAAGGGACCCCTGACCATTAGGTCCAGTCGTGACTGACTCTGGGGTTGCGCGCTCATCTCGCATTATTGGCCAAGGGAGCCGGCGTATAGCTTCCAGGTCATGTGGCCAGCATGACAAAGCCGCTTCTGGCAAACCAGAGCAGCACATGGAAACGCCGTTTACCTTCCCGCTGTAGCGGTTCCTATTTATCTACTTGCACTTTGACGTGCTTTCGAACTGCTAGGTTGGCAGGAGCTGGGACCAAGCAATGGGAGCTCACCCCGTCACAGGGATTCGAACCGCCGACCTTCTGATCAGCAAGCCCTAGGCTCAGTGGTTTAACCACAGCGCCACCTGGGTCCCTGTACCACTAAACTAATGCCCCCCAAATCCATTCACATTACTATTTTGTGTGCACACATCTGTGTGATATTTAATGAGGTGACTTTCTTGAACTGAGTAGAGAATATAGAACCCCGTGAATATATATCTGGAGCCGTTACTCAGACCGAAATTACTTGTGAGTCTTTTTCAACAGCAGGCAAAACCCACAGACTGTTCCTTTCAGTGACTGTGTTGCCTCTCTGCTCCCTTCCATTGGTCGCCAGGTTCAGAACCTGAAAGCAGCTGCAGGATGTTGATAATATTCGCCATCCGCTTTGACCCCATACAGCCCTTTCAGACAGAACAAGAGAATGGAAAGCTGGACCGAGCTGGGAATGTCGTCATGCTGTTATCATGTATGCTTCATATGTAATGATAATGCTGCAGTTCCGTAGTTACTGCTGAAGTATTTTCACTGCTTTGAGGGTTCTTTTAACCTTAAAAGCAGTATATAAATTTTGTGAAATAAGTAAATTAACCAGGTTACCACCAGTGATTCTGGAGTCTGTTGGCCATGTGTTGGGATGGCAAGATGCCTAGGAGCAACTCAGAATCTCATCCTCCTGGTCGTGTATTAAGTGCCAAGCAGGTAATGCATTTGTCGATAGATTCTGACTATCTTTGGACAGCTTAGTTAACATATCCATTGCTATTGTTTGGCTCAAATTCTTGTGCACATTTTGCTTACAGATGCTCGGAGGGAAAAAAAAATCAAATGCAAACAAGAGATTCCAAAGTCCTTCTCCTTTCTTTCTAGTTGTATCTTTCATGCCTTCTTTCTTCCTGTGTCAGTAGGAAAGTCAGGAGGGCTCTGTTGCCTGGGTTTTGTGCCTTCAGAGTTTTTAATTAAAAAAAAATGGCAGAAAAAGAATCAAGGGTTTAGGTGCCACACACAATCAAAAGTCCAGCTTTTTCTTGGTCTGAATGTTTCCTTAACGTAGAGCAGAGGAATGAAACCAGCCTAATAGTGATGTCTACCTGAATGTATTTCTAAAGAGCAGAAGTAGTGGTATCTGGGGAAAAACAGACCCCATATCCTAGCAGGTTCTGAGATATGAGCAAATACGGGCAATTCTATTGCCGATGCCTTCCTTTCCCATTTTGCGTGTTCCAAGCAGTGCCGGCCCTGCCATTATACAGAGTGAAGTGACCTTCTCGGGTGGTGGAGTTATTAGGGGGCCTGCCCTGTGGCCCCTAAGCTAGCATGCTGTGCTCAAGTGCTGTGGAGGATGTTATCCCACTGAACTAATATTCAATCACCAGTCTATTTGACAGTCTGCCTCAGGCAGCAAAATGATTTGGGTTGGCCCTGGTTCCAGGCCTGAGCCCTGGTGCTGAAACTGACTTCCAGGACCCAGGGCCTTGCTCAAATTAAGTCCTGGTGTCACTTCTCAAAATAAAAGATTTAGGAACCTTTTATAGCGGAAGATGCTCATTTTGTTACATGGGAACAAAAGATAGCTAAGTGCTACTGGTGATGTCCTCTTTTCCACCGGTCCTTCCTAACTGCTATTCGGAAACATGATTCTTGCTTCGAGGAGCGTCTTCTCCCCTGCCAAAGGAGAGCGTAATAACTTCAAGCACCTTCAAACAAACAATGAAGCAGCTACTGAGCCAGCTGAAAAACAGCACACCTCTTAAATACAGAAGGGTGGGTTTTATATATATATAAAAAGAATGTAGGCAAAAGGTGCACCTGAGAGATTTTATTTTATTTTTTAATGGAGGACTCATATTGTCAGGCTGTATTAAGGAGAAGTGGTTCACAGATCCACTGTACTGTGAGCGAGGCTAAGACTGTTCTTCTTCCTTGCAAATCTGCCGCTGCTCGTGTGAGACCCTGCAGCTTCAGCCATCTGGCATTGACTTCCTGGAACATTCTCAGGTCAGAACTTCACCTTTTTTCCAAGTCTATCCCTGACAAATTACCAGTGTCAAGAAATAGCAGTAGTAAATACTCTCTCACACACACACACACACCTCAGATTGATGAGGAGCTAGGGGGTTATTAGATCCCACCTGAATTATCCTCTTTGTACATTTATCAGTTTACACACACACACACACACACACACACACACACACACACACACACACACACACACACATTTCTCTCTCTTTCTCTCATCTGCTCTAATGTGTAGATGATAATTGCCAAAAACACCAACGTGGGTTGTGAATTGCACAGAACACCAGTTTATGCAGCATACCGCCAGAACAAGCTAAACTTATTTGGTTAATCTGGGCATGCTTGTTTTGGGTCCTTTGGATGCTGCAGAACAGAAAAGTGGGAGCAGGATGTCAGAGTGTCATATGGTGTCGACGATGTGTCGGTTGAGATTTCTGCTCAGTCATAAATCTCACTGGATGATCTCTTTCATTGCAGCCTACCGCACAGGGTTGTTGGGAGATAAACTTGGGATAACCCCACTGAGCAGCAAATGGCTAAATGGAAGTAAATCCTGTTTTACATAGTATGACCTACTTCTGAGTAAATATGTGTAGGATTGTGCTGCACATTTACCAGAGCTGCTTACAAGGAGAGTGGAATCCAAAAAATAGGCACATGGTATGAAATTCTTCCCTAGGCATTTTTAGATCTAGAAATATACCTACAATTATATGTTGCAAACCACCGTGTGATCCTCAGATAAAAGGTGGTATAGGAATTTCAATCATCATCATCATCAACATGAGATTTGGAGTGAGCCGTCATGAATATGCAGATGACACCCAGCTCCATCTCTTTATTCCACCTATATCGTGAGAGGCAATTACAGGTGGTGATGGGCTGGATGTGGACCAGTAAATTGAAGCTGATCCTGAAAAGATAGAGGTATCATGTGTTCTGAGTTCTTGTGTCTGGGATGTGAGGAGATGGCCTATTCTGGATGGAGTTTCATTCCACTGGAAGGAGCTTGAAGATACTTCTTTTAAAAAATAATAAAAATAAAAATTATTCATTTTTATCTTTAACAATTATCATCACAAATAAATCATAATCATGTATACATAGGATTCTCTGAATTCCCAGACTTCTCTCCATGGTTTACATTTTTACTCTTTTCCAACTGCCTCTTATAATGTTCTCCATATTTTCTTAATACTCAGCTCTCACCATAGTTCTCACTACATTGCAAGTGTTTTTAGAATCCTGCCAATGTTTTTAATTGTTTACAATGTTCTTTTAAGTAACTTATACATTTCCCCCATTCTTTATTAAATTTATTATCTTCTTGATCTCTGATCTTCCTGGTCATTTTCGCCATTTCAACATAGTCCATCATCTCTATCGGCCATTCTTCTTTTGTATATTCCTTCTATCTTTGGGCAAGTAGCATCCACACAGCTGTCGTAGTGTACCGGTACATAAACAGTCTCTTCTGCTCCTTTGGTATTTCTGGACCTAAAATTCCTAGTAAAAAGCTTCTGTTTTTTTCCACAAAAGTTTGCAAACATTTTTTTCCAACTCATTGTAAATCATTTCCCAATATGCTTTTGTCATCTTGCATTTCCACCACATGTGGTAGAAGGTGCCTTCGTTCTCTTTACACTTCCAACATGTGTTTGTAGCAGTTCTATACATTTTTGCGCTTAAAGGTACTTCTAGATCTAACAATAAATAAATAAAGTTGTGCACATAATTGTTCATAAATGTGCACATAATTACAGAATCACGTTTACTGTTTCCCCCACAGATTTGCCCATTGCTTCTGCCCTGTTATTGTAAAGTGTTGCGAAGACACACATGGTGGCAGTGAGGATGAGCATGCTAGCTCCACAACTGCCAACACTCATCCTCAGCATTACTGTCGAGCAAGGGAAGGAGCCTACATCAATACAGGAGGGCCTTTTCACAGTTACCCTGCATGAGTTGAGGCAGAGCTAGTGTGCCTCTCCTCAAGTGTTTTCATAGCACTTAGTGCTAACACCCAAAGAGGGCTTTAACACAGAAATTATGTAGTGTGCAATCCTATGCATACTTACTTGGAAGTAAGCCCAGAGAATTTAGTGGGACTTGTGAGTAAAAAGGCATTAAAATGAACAGCAAGGCTGGGAATAATGACTGCTCCACACATCAAATGGGGGCGACCTTTGTGTGGTCGTGCGCAGCCCCCTGATCCCATAAGGCAACTTCCTGGTAATTCGGGGCTGGCAACGCCTTCCCAGGTAGGATGCCAGGGGTCTCCACCTACTCCAGCCTAGCGTCCAATCCTGCCTGGGGAGGTGTTGCCAGGGGATGGCCAGGTAAGGGGAGGGACTTTCCAGCTCACACAATAGCATTTGAATCTTACCTCCAAGCACCAGTTGGTTCCAGAGCTTCTCCCACCCTCCACACCCTCATTCAAGTTTCTTTGCAGGTTAACCTTTTTTTCACAGGTACACAGGCGCTGCTATGTCAAGGATGCTGTTGAAGGGCCGGAAAGGAATTTCCCTGCATTGGCAGGTTTTGCCTTTCCTGTAGCAATACGTCACAACTTTGGCAGTTTCAGGCCTTGGGCAGAATTCTTTGGCGATTTTCCTAGAGGGAGGGGCGTGAGGCGGAGACCTCATCCCCTTTGCGGCAACAAGATCAGGGTATTGACCATGCCAATAGGCGTCATAGCTTCCCCCTTCCAGCGGCGGCAAACAGGGGGCGGGCTCTCTCTGCTTGAACATATGTTCTCCAGAGCCAGCCCCAACCCCCATACATGTGGGTAACCCCGAAGCCTCCCAGAACCCCGGCTAGGGACTGGGAAGGATAACGGCCAATGCCTGAGCCAAGGTCTCCCTACATCTGAATCTTAATAAAGTTGTGGCCAATTTGAATCCCATAGCACGTTGTCTTGCGTCTTTATTCCGCTCAGGGGGTCGCCTGGGTGTTTGGGGGTCTCCGCCTGTCCGCGCAATATAAGCAAAAAATTAGGATGGGGGAAAAGTCGGAGGCACATTCCCTAAGGTTTCCTTAGTTTTGTTTCAGAAGTCACGTGGGTGATGTATTCCTTTTCTCTATCCACAAATAAGACTCTTGAGGTTTTGCATTTTTATTTCTCTATTGGGAAAGAAACCTCTTGAACATGTTCCTTGCAGTACAAGATAAAACACACACTAGGTAGACTATCTGTCTTCTTGCTGTAGTCAAACAATACTACTTTATCAGCACAGCACAATGCCATTTCAAAGCATAAAGATGTCCCTTTCAGGCATGTATGACATGTGTCTCTTTTAAACCTTCATCTGCTACATTGCCAGGAAGACCCAGATCCATGTTCCAGCGCTCTTTTCAGAAGACAGTTATTTAGGCAGGAATATATCATTGTTCCATGGGTGCGAAAGAGAGAGAAAGAAAAAGCTTCAATCTCTCTATCACTATAGGGTGCTGTCAAAAATCTGGTATTTCTGTCTTGCTGTGAGATATTCTATGAATCTTTGTTTTGTGGTGTCAGGTTTGGTAGAATGTGATGGGTTCAGCATAATTTCAAGGTCCTAGAACAACAATGGGAACAGGTTTCTTCAGCACGTAGAACCGTGTAAGAAATGACTAATGAGCTGGGTTGCTGCACCTTAACCTGAATATTTGTGAAGCATGTAATCAACATAATGTACAAATATTCGCCTTAGACGTGAGAGATGTCAAAATATGGCCTTTGGAATTTATCTTACAGCATTCTTCAGCAGATGTTCCAATTAATATATAGTTTGCCAAAATCATCAACTTGCAATGGAAGGAGATTTCCCAATGCAGAATGGCTGTTTATGGCATGCAAATCCATAATCCTTGAGACCACATTATCAGAGGAAATAACTTACAGTGGTACCTCGGGTTAAGAAAGTAATTCGTTCTGGAGGTTCCGTTCTTAACCTGAAACTGTTCTTAACCTGAGGTACCACTTTAGCTAATGGGGCCTCTCGCTGCCGCCATTCTGTTCTCATCCTGAAGCAAAGTTCTTAACCCAAGGTGCTATTTCTGGGTTAGTGGAGTCTGTAACCTGAAGCGTCTGTAACCTGAAGCATCTGTAACCCAAGGTACCACTGTATTCTGTATAGATCTAATTGGCCACTAATATATTCAAGTGAGACCCTCCTGGTTGTTCCACAGGTTGCATAGGCCTATCTTGCAACAACCAGAGGTCATTTTTTGTTGTGGTACCCACAACACATGGAACAACCTCCCCTCTGAGATAAGGCACACATTCACTATTTTGGGTTTTTGGTGCTGGCTAAAACCCCATTTATTCTCCAAGGGCATTGCTGAGCATCGGTCACTGCACGTGGAGTTTATCTTTCCTTTGCTGTGTTAACTATGGCTATTGTTGTATCTGTGTTGATTGATTGTGGGTAAAAGTATTGGTGGGTAGTCCTGTCTTTTGGACAAGGTAATTAGACATTTCCCACTTTTCAATTCTATAAATATTTTGTTCAAAAGCTGAGAACCTGAAGGAGACCTGTAGCCTACACAAAACTTCCCAGGGAAATGCTTGGATTTCATTGGTTGTGCCTTGTTCACTCTTGGCCTAGAGCCTTAGACGTTACCAAATGAAACTTTAAAGGAGATCTGAAGCAATGTCTGCAAAACATTAGGGACTGAGCAACTGTTCTAAGCTTTATTGGCAAGAGACATCTGTTTTTTATGCCCTGATCCATACTGCATGATCTGCCCTGCATGGACAAAGAATTTTCAGTCATTACAATTTTGGATTATGGCAGAAGAAGATAGGTATTTTAAGTTCCAGGATTACACCCCCCCCCATTTTATTTTATGTTTACTACAGACTCAAACAGATCAAGCCTTTGCCTCAAAAAGGGCCTCTTCATATCATGAATAGTGAATATTACATTAGCAATTTGGATCCTAGGAGGACAGTTTGAGACTAGAAAAATGGTGAAATGAAACCCGGATATAGCTCTTTTGATCCCTAAACCCAATTAAGTCTGTTGTATCCCCCCCCCCATCTGCTTCTCCCTAGTGCAGCTCCAATACTAGATTGATATTATTTCCTGGAATAGAAGTCATTTCATTCCAGGAAGAGAATAATAATTATCCTGTGAAAAATGAATCTGGCTTCTGAAGGAAAGCAGAGAGACAATTAAGTTTCATATTGGCTCTTCCTTTAATGCCCTGCAACTTTCCCCAGTATCAGTTACTTCCTCTCTTGCTTGCAGATGGACTTCATTAGTACTGTTGTTCTGACATGGTATTAGAGTGCATTTGAGTTGACCCAGCCAATGTTTGTTACAACATCACCGCTTACTCTGTGATGGGGGAGAAACTCCATATGCTGAATTCCCCCCCCCCCCACCTTTCAAGAGCTTAATATTTGTGGGGTTTTTTGTTTGTTTTTTGTTTTTTAGGAATAACATTTTGTGTTATGTGTGTTATTCTGGGATGGAGCCAAAGCCTGTAAAATAGATTGGTTCACTCTATTGGAAGTTGGAACTAGCTTCTCTGAGAAGTGGGTGGATTTGCATCTCTTGACGTTCCATGTTTTTCCCCTTGACATTTATCACCATAATGTTGTTTATATATCAGAAGGTTATGGTGATGCAGACTTATATCCAGAAGCATAAAGAAAACAATGCACTTGGGGGGGGGGAGGATCAATTATGGGGGTAAGTGCTGGAGAGGAGAAAAGTGTCATAATATGAAAGTCTAAGGTGGCTAACTTGGGCATGCTTAGTGGACATTTGAGGATGTCTTGTGAAGCTTCTATATGCCCTTATGAATTTAAAGCATTTAGCAACAAATGCTCCTCTTCTTTGACTTCAGTGCTGAAATCCCAAGTATGGTTACTGGAGGGACGTACAAGTAAATTATGTGTAGGATTAAGGACTAAGGTGCCTTGCTTGTGTAATTAGAAAGTTTGTTATGGGTGGTGGTATTTTAATGGGGCTAATAGAACTCTAGGGCTGGCCCAATACATTTTTTTGCCTAAAGGAGTACAGGATCAGGTTTAAGGTGCTGGCTTTAACCTTTAGAGCCCTATACAGCCTAAGACCCTTGTACCTATGGGACTGCCTCTCCTGGAATGTCACACGGAGGACCTTACGGTCTGCAAATAACAACACCCTGAAGATTTCGCTCCCCGCATTATATAAAGTGTGGAGGAGGTATAAGAGATTTGTGGAACCGCTGACGCCTTGGTGGATCTCACCAATTGAGGCATACGCCATTAAAAGGTTATATAATGAAAAGAATTGGCCTAGGTATAGAGACCTAATAAAAGAAGAACAAGGCAATTACAAACTGAAGGAATATGAAGAATTTAAAAAGTTAGGAATCAGCAATTGGCAATATATACAGTTAATTAGTGTTTTCCAAAAAGATAAAAAATTGGGATTTGCAAAAGAAAGTATTAAATTTGAATTAGAGGTCATCCAAAACAAAAAGAAAGTAACTTCAATTTTCTGCCATTTCATGGCAGCCAAAATCAACTGTCTGAGGTGACCACTTCATTCTGGGGTTCCATTCATTTGTCAGATGCAAAGAATGTGTATCATGCAGTACAGAACATACTTTAACATCAATATGCTGAAGTCATATTTATTTTAATATACAAAGTAATCTGTACTAGATGTATCTAGAGCTAGGCTGAATTTTCAGGCGTTTTGATTTTCTCTGCCAAAACGTGCCTCTGTAGTTAGGGAGACCCCTACGTCCAATTGCACACAAATGGAAAAGTATTTCTCTGCTTTTCATCCAAGTCCAAGACGTTAATCAGAGACCAGGCAGAGCTATGTAAAGGTCCCTAAAAGCAGATGCTAAAAGTCTGTGGAATTGTGTGAGTTTCCTTGAGCTAGCTAGTTCAAGGGCTCATCTCAGAGAAGCCAGTGAGTCTTCAAAGCAAAGGAGCTCTGTTCTTTCTGGTTTTCTGACTAATCTTGGGAAGGTCCCCAAGCCAATTGAGCTAACATTTTATTCCCCATCCTTTCTGCAAGTATCTTTATACAGCAATCAGGGTGGGACTGTTACTAAGCCATAGTGCTGAAGTCAATTAAAGTCTAGGTTTCCTGCTGCAAAATGCCCTGAAGTAATTTACAGCCAGAATAAATAAATATACCGGTATATGTATATATATATATATAAGCATGCTGAAACCATAGTCAGAATGCAAACATCTTACCATTGGTGCTGCCCAAATGCTCAGGAAAACAAATAAGTCTTCACCTGGCATGAAAACAGTGGCAAAGTTCATGCCAGGCAGCCCTTCATGGAAAGAGCATTTCATAGACTACTACAGAAAAAGGTTGTTCCTTTGACATCATCCTACAGACATCTTACAGATCTGACACGTGGAGTAAAGCCTCAGATGATAATCTGATTCATCTGGGGGAAACTTGGTCCTTTAAGTATTGGTCCCACGCCATACAAAGCTTTAAAATGGTTATTGCTTTGCCCAGTATGGCAGAGCAGGCAGTATTCCTTTAAGGGAAATCTGTCTGATATGTGGTTGTGGGCAGAGTCAGAAACAAGGGCGGATATGCTACCCACATGAAATCATGTTGCCCACCTGAGCTGTATAGGAACAAGGATAGAAATAGTCAAATTAATGTAGTGCTTATCAAATTAAAGAGTCAACACAACCCAGGTATGGCTGCCAGAGTTGTACAGGATTAGAGAGAACCTGTGAGATAATTATAGAAAACACAGAGCAACAGCACCTACTACATGAATTAAGATGTCAAAAAGGATATCAACCCTAGTGCCTTAATTCTAGTCTTATTTCAAGCAGGTGAACCAGAAGAATTCAAAATCATTGTTTTAGTAGGAAGTCATCTGTGCATTCCTGTGAAATACAGTGGTAAGGAGATTTTTGTCTGGCAGTAAAAAAAGAAAGAAAGAAAAGTGCCAGCCATAACAACGAACGGTAATAAATAAATTTAATCTACCCACTTACCCCCCCCCCCAAAAAAAAACCACCCCCCAAAAAAATTGCTGTTGGAGACAGCTGGAATTAGAATAACTTTTTATATTAAGACATAAACAGAAAATGTAATTATCATCATCTGTACCCCACCTATCTGACCGGGTTGCCCCAGCCACTCTGGGCGGCTTTCAAATGAACTTGAAGAAACAGAGGTGACAGATGTGGAGCAGAACTTGGTGATGGCTGTCTCACTGCAAGTTATATCGCACTGTGGTGCTTATAAATGTTACACTGGGAGCCTATGGTCAGAAGTTTGGTTGGTAAAGACCATCACATAGAATTCCTGCTCATCTAGGTACTCTACCAGTTGACTGTGAAAGAGTATCTCCCCCCCCCCATAGGAGCCAAAATATTTGAGGGGACCGGGCTCCCACAAAATTGGTGAGCATTGCCATTCAAATGGTATGTTTGTGTAGTGCATCACATGATTGATCAGTGGGGCAGGCCTTGCCTGCCCCCCCCCCCAATATTTTATTCAAGTTGGCACCCCTGCTCCCACCTCTTTCACCACCTCCACCATCAATGCAACTTTCCCCTTTGTTAGCTACCTCCATTTATTTCTCCCTCTCCAATAAAACAATCAAAATTATAGTTTATGTGTTGGGATATTCAATTACAGTCATTTCATTGTGTATGTATGCAATCAAAGAGAAGAAAAGTTAGCCTAGAGATAGTCTAGAAAACCATGCTTCGTAGGTCAGAACATCCATGGGAATGGATGGAGAGAGATGTTGTTCTGGGCTGGCACAGGGATATTGTTTTGTGCTGCATTGGACTACTAGACCAAGATTGTCTTTAAATGCATGGTTTGGGCTGACTGAAACTATACTAGGAATTACCCTTCATTATGCCTGCTGCTTCATTGAAACCGATTGCGTAATATTCCTTCCCTAAAATCAAGATATACTTCCTGTTTGCACTGGGTGACAAGATTTAGTTTTTAAAGATTGTATTACATCTCACACTCATGGAAAGTTGTTCCGTTCCGATCATCAGTATACCCCGTTAAATATAATGTGTGTGGATATCTTTCTTGCCTCCCCTGTGGCTATGTTTTGTTTATTCACTAATATACTACTGTTTGTCTCTCAAGAGATGGATAGATCGGGAAGAAGCAGAAGTTCCTGTGAGGTTTGGCATCCTTTTGGCATGTATGAGAGTTGCTCTCTTCCATTGTTCCTGCTGCTTGACCTGTTTTTGGCGCGTGTCCTGGCTTCTTCACAACAATCCTTTTTCTGCCTCAGCTTGGGCTTGACAAATGTGTCCATTCTAAAGTACAGTGATTTTATTTGCTTTCCTCATTATTTAAGCTATTTTTCCAAATCAGGTAGCAGCTTCATATTTTAATTTGTAACTAAAACCATAAGATTGTTGATCCTCATTGAATAATATGTTCAGAATGGTTAAGGATTTGAAATCACAGAAATCTTTCTTTTTTTGATTGTTAAACATTTCCATAGTTAGTAAGAATAGGGGATAGAACTGTTACGTCTGTGAGGAATTAAGTTGTCATGGGTCGCCTCTTAAACTATTCAGCCAGAGAATAGCTTTCTCTTTTCCAACCCCCAACCCATTCTTTAGAAAACATTTGCCTGGCTTTAAAGATTTTATTTAAATTCTCAGCACACCACTTTCAGACCTTCGTTCTATCCACAGGTTCCTGCAGTGTGTCAATCCTTAACAGACAGTAAAGTCATTTTATGCTGGACCTTTGCAAACACCTCATAAGTGCTAAACTTGAATCAATATAACACACACACACCACTTTTTTCTTGGGGTGAAGCAACACTCTGCAGAAAGAAATATCAAATGAAATCTATTGACACTTTAGTTACTGCCTTTTTCATTCTTCCACATCTGCTTTGTTAAAACAAATCACATTCTGAAAGTTAACACCGACATTCTTGAGAAACATTGGGCAAAACTCTTAATACTAATCTCTGAGTTGAGTAGAATTTGGATCGTAACGGAAAACATGTTTGGTTTTTAGCTATTCATGAAGGATCTTTACTTAAATTATTAAAATGGCTACGAAGCAGGTTTTCTGATCTGTGTGCTTAAAGATTTGCATCTTATTACATTCTTCTTCCCTTAACACTGCATACTTATTACTTTAATTGATGACAAAATCTTTCCCCCGCCACCACCCCTTCAGCTTGTCCAATGTCATAAAGAGGAAGGGTGAGAGAGTGCTATGTAAAGGATGTGAAGGAAACAAAAACATCTCATTGAGCCAATGTCATCTGCAGGTTTGGGAGAGACAGTTGGTGGACCTTCCCTGGGTAGTAAGAAGGTAAATGTAAAGGACCCCTGGACGGTTAAGTCCAGTCAAAGGCGACTGTGGGGTTGCGGCACTCATCTCACTTTCAGGCCAAGTGAGCCGGCGTTTGTCCTCAGACAGCTTTCTGGGTCATGTGGCCAGCATGACTAAATCACTTCTGGCACAATGGAACACTGTGATGGAAACCAGACCGTAAACCTTCCCGCACTGGTGTGCTTTGAACTGCTAGGTTGGCAGGAGCTGGGACAGAGCAACGGGAGCTTACCCCGTGCCGGGGATTTGAACCGCCGACCTTCCACATTGGCGGATCGGCAAGTCCAAGAGGTTCAGTGGTTTAGACCACAGCCCCATCACTTCATCTTTATCTCTGTTGCTGCTGCTCATTTGCTTAACTCTAGCTCAGGGGTGTCAAACTCAAATTCATCGGGGGCCACATCAGCAGTTTGGTCACCCTCAAAGGGCCGGTTGTATCTGTAGGACTATGTGTCCACTCTTTATTATCATAAATTATTGTCACTGCATTCAATTATTACTGTTTTTTGTAATAATGTAAGTAATAACTAGCTCTGAAAGCAGAAACATAGTCAGAATAATGGCAAGTAGATATTCAAATGTACAATTATTGTACAATTTATTGAAAAATGATTTTTTGTAACTGCACTGGGTGGTGGAGGCTCGCTAGGGTTTCATGCAGGACCTTTGCAGAGCTACTAGTACCTGGAGATGCTGGGGTCCTTCTGCATGCAGGACAGATGTTCTGCCAGTGAGCCACCACCCTTCACCAAAGGGACTGGCTGAGGTTGACTCACTGGAGCTGCTCTCCTGGTTCCAGGGTTTAAGGGCCAGAAGTATAAAGCAGCATCCTATGTTTCTGAGGGGAGGGAGGGGGAGGGGAGGGAGGGAGGAAGGAAGGAAGGAAGGAAGGAAGGAAGGAAGGAAGAAAGAAAAGAGGGAGTGGAAGGGAGAGAGGAAGGAAGGAAAGAGGGGAGAGAAAGAAGAGTAGGAAATAAGGAAGGGAATAAAGAAGGAAAGAAAAAGAAAGAGGGAGAGAAGACGGAAAGGGAGAAAGAAGGAAGGAAGTAGAGGGAAAGAAAGAATAAGTATGAGGGAGAGGAAGAAAGATGGGAAGGACAGAAGGAAGGAAGGAAGGAAGGGAGGGAGGGAGGGAGGGAGGGAGGGAGGAAGAAAAGAGGGAGCAGGAAGGAGGGAGAGAGGAAGGAAAGAGGTGAGAGAAAGAAGAGTAGGAAAGAAGGAATAAAGAAGGAAAGAAAAAGAAAGAGGGAGAGAAGACAGAGATAAAGAAGGAAGGAAGGAGAGGGAAAGAAAGAATAAGAACGAGAGAGAGGAAGAAAGAAAGGGAAGGGGGGGTCGCTGCCTTGATTCAGCGCCAGAAAAGAGCACGAAGGGACCCAGGGGCAAAAAGCATTTCCTGTGCAGCGTGAGGCAGCGGGTGTCCGTTTTAGGAGAAGTGCGTAAAGCCTCAGAGTTGCACGTTCGTGAGGCTGAGCTGCTGCTGAGCTCACGTTCATGAGGTTGAGCCGTGGCAGGAGGAGGAGGAGGTGAGGCAAGAGGAGGAGGAGGCGGAGGCTTGCCGGGTCGGTGCCCGGCAGCGCCGTGCGGAGAGTCCCGAGCCTCTGGGACGCAGCAGTGCTCTGTAGCACTTTGGATCCTCCTCCTCCTCCACGGGGCGCTGCTGGGTGCTTTGTCTGTGCTTCAGCAGCAGCAGCCGTTTCCAGGCGCCGAGCCGTGGCAGGAGGAGGAGGATTCAAAGTGCTACAGAGCACTTCTGCGTCGCAGAGGCTCGGGACTCTCCGTGCGGCGCTGCTCCGGCCGCCTTTCTACCCCCCCCGGCCCCAGCTGTTTGTTGGCACTTTGTCAGCGCGGCGCCTCAGCAGCAAGGTCCCGCTGCTGGGTCCTTGGCGGGCCACATGACGAGGTCTGGCGGGCCGGATTTGGCCCCCGGGCCTTGTGTTTGACACCCGTGCTCTAGCTCTTTGGGCTGAATCCGCATAATGGGCCAGAACAGGAATGGGATCCTTTGATCAAGAAAGGAGGCCAACTGTTGCCTCCTCAGCTTCTCTTTCTCCTCATATCTCTCTTTCTGGCCCTGCTTTGCACCCAAATATTTATGCTGGGCTGAAATGGGTCCATGAATTTTCAGAAGGACAAGGGCAAGGATAGTGAGGGATTTTGCTCTTGCACTTTGCTTCTGACATTGCTAATTTGCTTAATGAGAGCTGTTAACAGGCAGTGGCATCTAGGCAGAAGAATAGCAAAGCTAGGAGGCTCCCACAGATGGGATGTTGGCTTTGGCGGATACCTGGTAATGGCGACTCCTGGTGCTGGACCTGCATAAAACCATTATATATTCTCCATTATCTGCAAAACCTTTTTGGCTTGTGTTATTTAGTCCCTCTCCTTCTCTGCAGGAGAGTTTGGAAATCTGTTTAAATGTCTGCCTGAAAAACAATTATAGCAAATCAAGAAAACAATGTTTTTGTTCCATTTGCTCATGAAATTAATGGTGAACTGACTGGGGGGGGGGGAAGCAAGTAATTGTAGGGTAATTTTTGCAGTTTCATATAGAAATGTGAAAATAAGGAGAAACAGTCAGATATGAAGTCCCAGTAAAAGATTAGCAGGTGGAACAAAACCGTTATAACACAAAACAATGGAGGGCCAAGTTTGGCCACCAATGCACTAGAGAAATGCACATGATGTCCCTTCCTCTACCAATCAGGGTCTCTCCTAAATTTGGAAGAGCACTACATGTCCACATCGGCATTTACATAGCATGTGACTAGAACCTTTTCCCACATCAGCAAAATGCTTGGATGGTGGGGGAAGCATTTATTCTGCAGGCATCAGTTGCTGGGGGCATGTGTGCATTATGCATCCATGGTGGTGTCAGAGCCAGCCCATGCGGCCACACAAGCCCTTGACGCATGTGTTCTTTCAGTGCATCCATGAGCAATGTGAACCCCTGTTGTGATTTGGTACAAGAGAGGAGGTGCTATGCACCCCCACTTTTGCTGCCTGGGTTTTGTCCTGTTGCCTTCTGCAAAGTTCGGAACGCAGATCAAAGCAAGGAGAGCACTAAGTGGCTCAAAAACAGATGAGAATTTTTAACCACAAACACAGATACAAGTCAAATCTTGGGGCCTCTGTACACTTACTCATATTTCCCATCTGATTTTCAATGTGGCTAGGACTGACCCTACCGTTAGGGAGAAAGGAACATAGCTGTCTTGGGTAGCTGGTTTTGGTGTCGTGAAAAGGCAGCAAAGTTATTTTTCTGCCGTCAGGTGCCAAAATGTTCTGGGTTGACCCTTCTCTGACCATCATAAATGTGACTCTCTAGAAGGCAGAATAATAGACCACAACAGTATATGCTGAAAAGCCTGAGCTGGTCTTTATCTTTGAGTTTCCGTTGCTTGCTTGCATGGTCAGGGAACATTTTAATTCAGGCCACGGTGGTACAGAATGAGTTACGTTGTTAACTGGATTTAGTATTTTTATTCTCTGCGACCTTTCGTGTATCGAAAGCGTATTTCTATTTGTTGAGCAGCAAAGGGAACCTTCTCTCCTCGGTTCCTCTGAGGGAGTCAGCAGGCATGTGAAGGATTTGCTTTCAGAACGGCAAATGTAAGCCTAGATCAAAAACCAGATGCAGTTAATCCTCAAGAGTTATTTTGAAACAAATTACTCTGGTCTTAATTTTAGAGTCTGGTTTGTCTTCTGATTAAAAACCATTGTTAAGGTTTCCCTGGTATAAAATGAACAAAACTGTACTGATCCATTCAGACCTAGCCAGATGTGAAAAGCAATATGACAGGGGTGGCTAACTCCCAAGAGACTGTGATCTACTCACAGTTAAAAACTGGGAGTGATCTACCCCCTTTGGGGGGGGGGTTCAGGTCAAAGCTGTTGAGTTTTTTAAAGGAAGGGAAGCCATGTTTTTGGGGGTTTAGGTCAAACTTGTTGAGCTTCTTTTAGGAGGGAGGGAGGCCCATTTTTGTTTAGGGCTTCAGGTCATAGTTGTTCAGCTTTTTTTAGGGAGGAGGAAAATTTTGGGTGAGCTTTTTTTCGGGGTGCCAGTGATCTAGCAGTGATCTACCACAGACATCCAGTGATCTACTGGTAGATCACAATCTACCTGTTGGATGTGCCTGCAATATGATAACTAAAAAACCAACAATCTAAAATGTACTACCACATTGGGTAAAAAAAGGTTGCTGAACACTCTTGAGAGTTACTATGGACTGCAAGAAGATCAAAGCTATCCATTCTGAAGGAAATCAGCCATAGGAGCTCACAGGAAGGACAGATCCTGAAGCTGAGGCTCCAATACTTTGGCCACCTCATGAGAAGAGAAGACTCCCTGGAAAAGACCCTGATGTTGGGAAAGATTGAGGGCACAAGGAAAAGGGGACGACAGAGGACAAGATGGTTGGACAGTGTTCTCGAAGCTACCAACATGAGTCTGAGCAAACTGCGGGAGGCAGTGGAAGACAGGAGTGCCTGGCGTGCTCTGGTCCATGGGATCACGAAGAGTCGGACATGACTAAACGACTAAAAACAACAAATACCATATGTCTCCTCTAACTACAAGCAAATTGCAGCTTTCATTAAAATCTTATTACTTGATTTACAAACTCTTCAATTCAGCCCTTTAGAAAATGATTTAAATATATTTTGTTCTGCCTAGCTCCAAGACATTAGAGCTTGGATGTGTAACTTAATAAGCTGGCCATATTTGTCTTTCTTGAATTGTTCTTCCTATGAAAAGCTGTCAAATAGATTGACTGTATAATTCTTCTTCACATGAAATAATATGATAAAGATCTTGGTATCAAATTGAATGCTTTACTGGAACTAGCATTTGGAATCTTTCATGCATGGGCTGGAATCGTTTTACAATAAAAGTATTGTTTGGTGACAAACATACTCATTTCCTAACATCCATCAATTATGCTTTAATGGTATATATTATACTGCTAGCCATTGGTTTCCATCTCAGCTGTAATCCACTGGAAAATAGAGTGTGTTTTCCAGTTATTCTTGACATTGTTAAAATTGGTAAATGTTCAAATTATGCTCGCAGTACTGCATCTGTTTTTCTTTCTGTCCCTTGTGCAAAAATGGAATTTGTTCTATTTTGTGTGGTATAGAGACTGGGGTGGGGGAGTGTGTGTACAGGGGTCTCCATGATATAAATTGGATTCTGTATTAATAACGTATGGTATTGTGTTATGAGAACATATTTTCCCATTTTTTGTGATTATTTTGTTCTTAATGAAATTGTTTAGGCCTCAGTTCACCATCAAAAGAAGCCATTTTCTGCCATGTGAGGCTGAGGTTGAGGTCACAGATTTTGCCTCTGCTGTCGTTTGAATCAGTCAATAAGAAATGTGGCTGGGCAAGAGGATAATTTGCAGCTAATTTCAAGATTATGCAGTAAAGTAACCATGCTTAATTTGGGTGGCCACTTAGACATCACTAAAAAAAGAGGGAATGTGTCACCAAAAAGGACATCGACTTGTATACGCTATTTCTATATGTGTAGGTGCAAATTTAGAAATAGTTCAAGGACTTAAATAGAAATACAATGAATCTCACTATAGTGGGGAAGATTGTGATCTTCATGCTGTCCAGATTGCTAACCAGGCAGAGGGCCTTCTCGGTAGTGGTGTCCGCCCTGTGAAACGCCCTCCCATCAGATGTCATGGAAATAAACAACTATCTGACTTTTAGAAGACATCTGAAGGCAGCCCTGCTTAGGGAAGTTTTTAATGTTTGGTGTTTTATCGTGTTTTTAATATTCTGTTGGGAGCTGCCCAGAGTGGCTGGGGAAACCCAGCCAGATGGGTGGGCTATAAATAATAAAATTGTTGTTGTTGTTGTTGTTGTTGTTGTTGTTGTTGTTGTTGTTGTTACTACCACTGTTGATTGGCGACTTCTCTTCCTTCTTATCAGTGGAGGCTGGGCTACTGTGGCAGAAACCTTCTGCTGAAGGGCATTTAAAAATGCCCTCTTCAGAATCTCAAAGCCTGTCCCCTCCACCTACCCAATTTTTATTGAATTTACAGGGGCATTTCTGTGAATCCCCTGTTCTCTGGCCAATCAGCTCTCTGCATTACTCAATGAATCCCATTCCACTGCTGTGTCAGTGAAGCCCCTCCCATGTTCATCTAAAGGGACACAAATGTCTCTGTGGTCTAAACCACTGAGCCTCTTGGGCTTGCTGATCAGAAGGTCGGCGGTTTGAATCCCTGCGATGGAGTGAGCTCCTGTTGCTCTGTCCCGCCTCCTGCCAACCTAGCAGTTGGAAAGCACACCAGTGCAAGTAGATAAATAGGTACTGCTTTGGCAGGAAGGTAAACGGCGTTTCCGTGTGCTCTGGCTTCCGTCACGGTGTCCCGTTGCACCAGAAGTGGTTTAGTCATGATGGCCACATGACCTGGAAAGCTGTCTGTGGACAAACGCAGGCTCCCTCGGCCTCAAAGCAAGATGAGCACCGCAACCCCATAGTCGCCTTTGACTGGACTTAACCGTCCAGGGGTCGTTATTGTTCTGTTGTTAAATGAGGCTTGCTCAACACAGCTGCTGTAGCAGATTTGGGAGGAATCTGGGTTGCTTCAAAAATCAGAAGAATGCATTGGTTCTTAGCATGGTCAGAGTTATTTCCCTGAAGGCCAGGGAAAGCAACAGGGAGTGCTTCTTACTTTACTTTAGTATTTGTTTTGTGGCCTATAAGGCTCCCCCATGTATAAGACACCCCCTATTTCAGGGGACGCAGATGTAAGAAAAAGGGGGGGTGTATCCGTGTGTAAGACGCCCCCTTATTTTTTAAGGGGGGACTAGCGCTGTGGTTAAACCACTGAGCCTAGGGCTTGCTGATCAGAAGGTCAGCGGTTCGAATCCCTGTGACGGGGTGAGCTCCCGTTGCTTGGTCCCAGCTCCTGCCAACCTAGCAGTTCGAAAGCACGTCAAAATGCAAGTAGATAAATAGGAACCGCTACAGCGGGAAGGTAAACGGCGTTTCCATGTGATGCTCTGGTTCGCCAGAAGCGGCTTTGTCGTGCTGGCCACATGACCTGGAAGCTATACGCCGGCTCCCTCGGCCAATAATGTGAGATGAGCGCACAACCCCAGAGTCGGTCACGACTGGACCTAATGGTCAGGGGTCCCTTTACCTTTACCTTTAGTCTTGTACACAGAAAAATACGATAATTTTGCTCTTTTTTCAATTGTGGAATTGGGAGGAAAAATAGTGCATAGCTTTTTTATCTGCGTTGCAACAAACTCTGTATTAACCATTACCTAAATACCGGTATAAGCTGCAGAAACTGTTGGGTGGTGCAGGGCAGGCAAGCTAGATCTGGGCCTTGTGCAATTCCATAGTATTTCCAGAAAAAAAGTGTGTGAATCTGCTTCCAACAAGAAACATGTGTCATGTGGTATGGATTAATCTATACAGTATATATATAAATGTAAAAAGGGCATGTGGGTGG
Source organism: Zootoca vivipara (assembly GCF_963506605.1). Taxonomy (NCBI): domain Eukaryota; kingdom Metazoa; phylum Chordata; class Lepidosauria; order Squamata; family Lacertidae; genus Zootoca; species Zootoca vivipara. The sequence continues at coordinate 16,206,576 of NC_083287.1, read as the reverse complement.
GTGTCCACTTTTCTCCGAAACCGCTTGACCGATTACGTTCAAATTTTGACGTCCAAAGCGAATATGAGAGTGACCATATACAGCTTGTGTAGACAGATGTCACACCTGGGCCACATAAAAACCCCAAAACCCCGTGTCCCAGAACTCACAAATCACCCTGAAATCCATGCTGGGAGCACAGGAGATGTTGCAAAACAGCACCCTCTAGCGACAGCTACACTGGTACTGCACCTAGGAAAGCTTCCCTCTCCACAGCATCTTGGCTTGCCTTTCCAGACTGGGCCGAGTGGAGGTGGGGGCTCGCCTGGGTGGGAGATGGGGGGAGGAGTGGATGGGATAGGTCATGGGTCGGGACAGGGTGGGGACAACCACAGGGATGAGTAGGGGGTGGGAGGAAGGGATGGAATAGCTCATGGGTTGGGACAGGGTGGGAGGAGTCACAGGGATGACCCTGTGTAAACAGAACACGCGTAAAACATTTCAACAAAATGAAGGGGGACTCTGAAGGTGGGAGTCTGAAGGGGGACTCTGAGGGTCCGTTTAACAGACTAAGCCACAGCAACGTGTGGCCGGGCCAGCTAATTTCTTTATTAAAGGTATTGAGTTATCCCCACCCCCCGGAAAATCATAGTTGGGTCCCCTTTCATGGAAACCTAGTTGTGTGGGAAATAATTGATTTTTAAGAGAGAAAAGAGATAATAGATTCCATTGCATGTCATTGGGTATGTTGTAAGGAGAGTGCTCTCTCTCTCTCTCTCTCTCCATTTTGCACCTGAGAGAGGGAAGGAGGTGCAACATTTCTGCGGAGGAAAGTCAAGCCTTGTGGAAGATGGCTGAACCCCGTAAGAATGGAAGGTTGTGCCAAGAAGAAACTGGAAGAATTTCTGCAAAATATTGACAACAGAGACTTTGTGTGAATGAATGAGATTTTGAAGGGGCTATCAAGCTATTCAGCAGCAGCTACAGTAGTGAACTTGAGCTGATGCCAAAAACACTATCACAGAAGAATCAATGGGAAAAGAAGCATTTTTTACTTCTGTCATGAATGACCAGTTTGCTCCAAAAGGTTGTCAAAAAAGAGAGTACTTTACTTGGTTTTCTTCTAAACTGATTTCCCGAAGTCTCCAGCAAAAATGGTTGGAAATCAGTGAGGATAATATAGGGAGTGCCTCTTTTTGTTGTGTTACTAGATTCTGGGCTGCTTCATCTGTCAGTGTCTCGAAATGCTTCTCTTAAGAAACTACTGTATATTCCTGCGTATAAGACTACTTTTTAACCCAGGAAAATCTTCTCAAAAGTCGGGGGTCGTCTTATACGCCGGGTCGTATTTCTTATACGGCAAGTATATCCCAAACTCTATATTTTAACTGGAAAAGTTGGGGGTTGTCTTATACGCCCAGTCGTCTTATAAGCCGGAATATACGGTATCTATTTTGCTTTAGCCCAAAATTGGTTACCACTAGTAGTAATCAGTGCTAATGAGAAGTCTAGTGCAGAACTGCAGAAAGGAAAAGCAGCACCCCAAATAGAGATGATTGCTTTGAATCTTGTCTCATGTGAGGAGGAGTCTCCTGTAAAGAGATCACAAGGAGGGACAGGGAGCGTGGGAGATGAAAACGGCAAATGTACCCAGTGCCACTGAAAACAAATAATCCAACACTCAAGAGAAATTGTGTGCCTAGCACCAAGTGGACAGGCCAAGCTTCTGAACCAGACACCAAGTGGAACCTCAATTGGAGCCCACCAACAACCACTACTTGATCGCCCTCTCAGTCTCGCTTATGTGGTCCAAAGGAAAGCCGAGCAATACAATTGGCACCAGCTTGGCTGCAGAAGTTTCCGGAAGAAGGCGTGCAAGACTCCATCCAGCCCTCTTAGGGACTCCACATTGGATTTGTACGGTGTTTACTTCTTAGCTTTTCCTTCTCCCTTTTCTTTCAACATGAAACTCAGTGAGATTCCTGGCCAGACCCGGCCTTACCTTGTTGCAGCAAGATTTCTATATCATGTGTCTTCGGTCCATATCCTGGGATCAACATGTAAAAGGAGAATGAAGCATATTTCTGATAACCAGAAGCATGCAAGTGTTGGGACAGTGATGAAAAATAAGTGTATGGACACTAATGGATGCTTACAAAACCCCTGATAGGCTCTGAATATGTATTATGCAGAATGAGGTGAGAAAACTCTGGATCATATTTAGACCGCGTGGTGCATCTATCAAATAGATCATAGGTCCAATATGAAAATCTCCTGGTTGTTTTTACTACTCCCATGATGTGTAATGTTGCTGTATTTATAGTATTGACATGTTTGTTGAATGCTGTTACACTTACTACAGTGGTACCTCTACTTACAAATAACTCTACTTACGAATGTTTCTACTTATGAATGGAGCTCCGTCTGCCATCTTGAATGCGGTTTAGATAGGATTTTTTCTACTTACAAATTTTTAGATAGGGTTGCTTTGACTTACGAATTTTTTCTCCCAATGCATTCCTATGGGATTCGACTTACAATTTTTTTCTACTTACGAATGTGCGTTCATAAATAGAGGTACCACTGTACCTGCATATATTATTCTGTTTTATTATTGCTAAGATTATTAAAACTATTATTCAAATACAGAGGGACCTCGACTTACAAGCTATTCGACATCAGATGTTTTCGAGTTACGAATGGAAAAAGTGGCTGCGCGCTTACGATTTTTCCGACATCCGAACGGAAAACCCCAGATGTGGTTTCCTCGACTTACGAGTTTTTAGATGCGGTTTCCTCGACTTACGAATTTTTCCATTTCCAATGCATTCCTATGGGAAACTCGACTTACGAAGTTTTCGATCTATGAGTGTGCATTCGGAACGGATTAAATTCGTAAGTCGAGGTCCCACTGTACTTGATTTTGTGATTATGTGTTCTTGTAAGCTACTTTGAGTGTAATTTTTTTTGTAGAAAGGAATTGATGATACGCATATATTTTAATGTTGCTTGGAGGAAAGTAGAACATAAAAAACCTATTCCTTGCATGCACAGAATGTCTTTTAGCTGATAGAAATAATATTTGTTTCATCTGCTAAGGTAAATTGTATAGAAAATGGTTTTTTCCTTCGTTTTAATCTTCTTCTGGTTTGAGATGCTCCCTAACTGGTGGCAGGTACTGAGTCAATCTGTGGCAATTTAAACAAGAAATAATCTAGCGACATCTTAATAACTACCAAATGTATTATAGTATAAGCTTTTGTGGACTAGAGCCTGCTTCATCAAATGCAATCAGATTGTGGTAGTTTGTCTCTCTTCATTACTGTGTTGTCTCAGTTTAGGCAAAGACCTTTGTGTGGGGAAATACTTTAATGAAATTGTTTCCATTTCCTCCACTGGTCTAGTTGGGATTATATTTATTTGTATGTATGGACTTGTCTTGGATATAAAATTCCTCCAGGGTGGATGGAGAGAACATTTCTGTGTGTAGCACATAGTGACTGTACTATCTGCCAGAAACTCTGCGGTGCACTGAGTTTTGTTGAAAATGCCAAGTTTTCTGTTTTCCTTGAGTAAATGAATATGAAACGGAGAGACCAGAGTTGCAAATTACTGAAATGCAGTGTACTCAATCCTCAACCTTTGTAAATATAGCTTTTAGTATTAAAAATGCTTCATTTATTAAAACCATCTTGTACTGAACAAACTGTTTAATGATGTATAGATTTAATTGCCCTTTTTCAGTCTCGCTTTTGTGTTCTGCAATAAATAAATAATAATAATAATAATAATTTTTATGATGATGATGATGATGTTCACCTTCCCTCCCACCCACCCCCGCTTTCAAAGCACCATATCATAGAACAGAGTAGCATGCAACAATTCATTTCATTCAGCCACGTGGCCAAGTTGGAGCTGGCGAACAGAACAGAACCATTCTCATTCATCATCTCAGGGACTACTTTATTGTCATATTTGATGTTCTAAGTGGGTTTTAAGGGCCCCCCCCTCTCCTCCTTGCAATGCCACTTCGGAAGACCTAGGAACCTTCTTCACTGTGTGTGGAGAATCTTTTTTAAAAAAGTCTGATAGGAAGTGTTGTGCAAATATTTTTTTAAAAACCAGGAATTCGTTTGGGTAAATTTATGGTTTTTAGTAGGTGAAAGTGAGTGGTGAAAAGTTCAATTCCAGCTGAAGCTTTTTACTTCGCATGCAGCCTGTTGTTAGTAATAAGAGAGCTGTTATAGGCCTTCGTGGTTCACAGTTAGACCTGTCAGGTTATATAGTAGACAATTAAAGCCTGGTTGTTGTTTTTCTTGCTTTGTTTTTTCCGTGAAAGCTGCTCATTACTGATGGCCATCATGGCTAATCATTTTATTTGGGTCATAGGCTATCTTGGGGTGGGGAAGGCTACTTCATTTAATCCTTTCAAGCTGGTAGCAACCACCCCTTCTGGCTTGCACTGGAAGATTCAGCAGGTTTAAGTTGAGATGGGCCAATTATCAGACGTTTTGTGGTTCTCATTACCTCATGGGTAGGGGCTAAGGGGATAGCATAGATCAAGGTAATTATAGGGCACTGGTCAGGGGGTCCTGGCTGAAATGGTATTGTTAGGGTCGATGTAGTTTGTGTGTGGTCTAGTGGTCAGCAGAGAGAAGGAAAAAAGTCTGCCTAGAGGCTAAAGAAGATCTGATTCACTGTAGGCAGAAGGTTATTAAAAACACTTCGTTCAAATGGAACGTTGTGTGTGCCCTAGGGATGTGTGTGTGTGTGTGTGTGTGTGTGTGTGTGTGTGTGTGTGTGTGTATATATATATATATATATATATATATATATATATATATATGTAGTTTGGCATTGTTCTGAGCAATGGGTGGAACCATCGTTGAGATAAAACCAAGGAAACGGGTACTGTTCAAGGCAGTTCTTATTCTGGTAAGATAATGGTGAGCAAGCCACAAACATGAAGAAACCTGAATAAGCGTAATTAATCCCCCAGAAACTGGTGCCATACCTACTTAAGATAATGCCTCTAATTTGGCCATTTATTACCCCATAGAGCCATGTAGTTCCTCTAGAAGGCATATCTTTCCCTAATTAAAGCAAGCACTCTTGTTTGGCTTTCCTGGGAAATTCAAGCTCAGTCTCTGCTGTGGACACAAGGGTACCTCTTAAAGCGTGATTTGATGGGCAAATATGTTTTTGTGGCTCTGCCACAGCTCTGTGGTGGGAATCTTATGTATTTATTTATAAATGCATGCTGCCAGTTCCTACAATACTACATTGCAGTGCATAACAATATATGCAAGCTATATCTACAGAGCTGCTTTTTTCATTTAAAATACATGCACAGTAATATTCTTTCATGCGTGCTGCTCATTTTGCAGCTTCATTTTTCTTGCTCTGACTGCAGGTTCTAATCTCATTATGTAATTCCTTTCCCTTTTGAGATTTCGCTGTGACATCCTGGGTCTTCATTTTTCTGCTTTTAAAAACTCAGCTTTAGATTTCATCAAGCTCTGCATGTGTGTGCGCACTACTTCATTGCAGTATATTTAGGTTACCAATTTTAAAATACAGTGGTACCCCGGTTTTCGAGCAGCTTTGTTCACAAGCAACTTGGACACCCAAACGCTGCAAAACCAGAAGTAGGTGTCCCGGTTTTCGAACTTTTTTCGGAAGCCAAACGTGCTCCGTGTTGAGTCCCCCTCTGTTTTCTGTTGCGCTGCTAATTTGTATCCCCACCCAATTGTAATTCAAGCCTTCCATTTCAGATTGCAGTGTTCAGATGTGATATTTGGAGCTTATATTTGGTGCTTTTGCTATTTTTTTTTGGGGGGGGGTCAGTTAATTTGTTTTTGTGACTGTGTGGATCCCAGTTCAGCTACTGATTGATTGATTGATTGATTGTGTGACTGCAGAAATCAGTAAAAGCCCCCATCCAAACAATGGCTATCATTGGTGCAGGTAAGGAAGAAATTTTTTTTTTCAATTTTTTAATCATCTACAATACTGTTTTATTTATTTTATAGTACAGTACATTGATTATTGCTTTCATTTTATGGATCAATGGTCTCGTTAGATAGTAAAATTCATGTTAAATTGCTGTTTTAGGGGTTGTTTTTAAAAGTCTGGAACGGATTAATCCGTTTTGCATTACTTTCTATGGGAAAGCGCGCCTTGGCTTTGTAACGCTTTGGTTTTGGAACGGACTTCTGGAACGGATTAAGTTTGAGAACCAAGGTACCACTGTATACAATAGCCAGTTTTGGCCAAATATAATTAAATTGGGAAAAGTTTCAGCCATGTTCGTTCTAAAAGCTCAGTATAGACTGGGTTTTACTATAGCAAACATGATACAAACCTTTGATGAAACCAACAAGAATGAACATTTCTTTTTCTTAATCCCTACAAATAATCCACTCAGTTATCTCTGTTTCCCATATTTACTCATCCATATTACTACTGTAATGATTGCTTTGGTTCATCGTCTCCCTCAAACATTTTCCCTATACCTTCCTAGTATATATTACATGATGATATGTTGCAAAACTTAGGGTTTTTTTTTGTATAGCACTGACTGCTGAATATCTGATGGTGAGAAAGTATGTTGCTTTATCCAAAATAGAGATGCTAGCAGGGAGGAGAGATCTGTGCACCTTGGCTGCCTTTAATTTATGGGATATAAAGTTAAGGAGCAACTTTAGGTCATACCACATATGAGGTTTTGTGAATAGATGGTGGGTATTTTGGCTTTGTTTTTTAGAAACCACATTATTTAAACCAGAGTTCTAATATTTATTTTATTTTCAGTGTGTGTGACAGTGCATGAAGAATTATGAACGTTACTTCAACAGCACCACAACTTCTCTTGCAGTCCTATTCCTGTTTACCTGGGAATAGGTCCCAGGGAGTGGGGATTGCTCCTGAAAAAGAAAATAAAAGAAAAGAAAGTTTAGGGTTGTGCTGTAACGCCTCCACTTAGACCTGTGGTGTCTTTTTTTTTGGAGTAGTCTGTTAGAATAGCTTTTTGAAAACTTAGCCAGTTTTAGGATTTGGTGGGAAATGGCGAAGGAATTCCAATGTATCGAAACGTCAAGAGGATGCATATCTCTGTGTCTTAAATTTGGAAGGAATCTCCCTGAAGTTGGGGATACAGTATGGTTTGGTAGATAATGTAGGAAATGGACCTGAGAAACTGTTTGTGCTGTTTCAGGCTCCCGTTTCAGTGATTGCTGGCACAAGGTACCCCCAGCTGATGAGCTCTGGTCCATAATGGTATTGTGGAATGTAAAATAATAATAATAATAATAATAATAATAATAATAATAATAATAATAATAATAATTTATTTATTTATTTATACCCTGCCCATCTGGCTGGGTTCCCCCAACCACTCTGGGCGGCTTCCAACAAAACATTAAAATACAGAAATCCATCAAACATTAAAAGCTTCCCTAAACAGGGCTGCCTTAAGATGCTTTCTAAAGGTCTGGTAATTGTTGTTCTCTTTGACCTCTGGTGGGAGGGCATTCCACAGGGTGGGTGCCACTACTGAGAAGGCCCTCTGCCTGGTCCCCTGTAACTTGGTTTCTTGCAACGAGGGAACCGCCAGAAGGCCCTCGGTGCTGGACCTCAGTGTCTGGGCAGAACAATGGGGTGGGGGTGGAGACGCTCCTTCAGGTATACTGGGCCAAGGCCATTTAGGGCTTTAAAGGTCGGCACCAACACTTTGAATTGTGCTCGGAAACGTACTGGGAGCCAATGTAGGTCTTTCAGGACCGGTGTTACATGGTCTCGGCGGCCGCTCCCAGTCACCAGTCTAGCTTCTGCATTTTTCTGGATTAATTGTAGTTTCCGGGTAGTTCTCTGCCCAGCCATATAGTGGCTTGTACTGCTGGTTCTCCTGACCTAGCTAGCAGTGGCAGACTGGACTCTCAAACGTCACTCTGTGTGACGCTAAAATTTGACATTATGCTGCCTCTTGTGTTCCATTCTACAGCATGGTTTCGGCATCTCTTGCAGTACAGCGCTCAGTGCAGCTAGCTCCTCTTGTAGAAGTGCCCTATTTGAGGCTTGTCCTAGCATTAAATTGTTAGGAAGGGTGGTGTGTTTATTAACTTGGTACAACTTAATGTCATAGGCTGCAATCCCATGCAAACTTGGGAGTAAGTGCCATTGAACAAATAGCATTGGGTTGTGAGTGTATTTGGATATAGTCTAAGTTCTTTAGTTAACACTTCTTGTGAAATTTATGCTTTGTCTGTTACATTATATATATCCCAGAAAATAATATACATACTCAATTCGTCTTAAGAGGGAAAAAATTCTCATGTCGCCCTTACCAACAGATTCATGATTGTGCCGCGTGGTAACATTAGGACCTGGAGACATGGCCTGGTTTGAAAAGGTGCTGAGCACCCAAAAGCTACTAATGAGGACAACAGGGACTACTTTGTGCTCAGCGGTTTTCAGAATCAGCCCCCATGTTTGGAGGGTGATTAACAGCGAGATTTCCTGTGTGTCGGATAAGGGTCCTTCCCTTCAGCTTACCTTTGCAGTGTTCCCTGCAGTATTAAAACATTCACAGCTTAGCTCCAAAAAAGAAAAGAAAAGAAAAAAGAAATAGCAGTACAGAGTCCTAGTATTCAATTGTCTGCTGTAGTCTCTGATTTTAAAAACTCTTGGGCTTTACTCTTTTCCACAAGTACTAGTTTTTTTAAAGTTTTTTTTAAGTGTGCCTGAAACCTCACACCTTTTCATCCGTACTGCTCAAAGGGAAAAAAAATAGAAACAAAAGTATATTATAATGGGGTAACTTAACAACTGAAACCTAATGGCAACCATTCCACCAGGCTGCTGAGAAAGAGGGAGATAGACGTATTAGGGGTTGTCCCATTCTCTCTGCCAAGAGATGAGCTTACTTTAGCCATACTGCAACTGTTACCTAGGGACATAAGGCTCTCTAAATTTTTTCTATCCTAGCTGGTTGTTTATATAAACTGTAACTTGAATTAGCTACTGGCAGAGTCCCTCCCCCCCTTCTCCATCCCCCCTTTCCATGTGTGATGTCTATTAGATTGTAAGTCTGAGGACACCAACTGTCTTTCTGCTTGGGAAAAAAATTAACGTTTACTGTTTGGTTTTGGTGTGATTGCTGACGGGAATCCCACATTCGTGGGACAGCCACTATCCCCTTTCTTGCACGTACCAGGATAATATGGAGAATGATAATGTTTTCAGCTAATTTTAGAAACTAATACAGTGGAACCTCTGGTTACGAACTTAATTCGTTCCGGAGGTCCGTTCTCAACTCGAAGCCATTCTTAACCAGGGTTCTTTCTAATCTCTGGCCCGCGACTTCGGCTCACATCCCGGGACAAAGGTCGCAACCAGGAGCAACTACTTCTGGGTTAGCGGAGCTCGTAACCCGAAGCGTGCGTAACCTGAAGCGTGCGTAACCAGAAGCGTTCGTAGCCAGGGGTACCACTGTATGGGACGAAGGCGTCAGCTCTCAAATGTGATGGCTTCATATAAAAGCCTACTGTGAATTGATTTCATATGGTTGTCCTTTTTAAGTGATACTGCCTGTAGTCACATGATGCTCAAAATGAGCAGGTCTTGTTCTGTAAGTTGTGCGGATGGGAGATCACCCATCTGTAGCCTGCTTCATGCTTCTTGGAGGAAGAGTAATAGCATCAAATAATAAATGAACCAGTGCAAGTCTGGTGTCTGTCTCTCCCATAACATTTTACAATGCTATCATCACAATCTCTTCCAAATATATAGCGTGTTTAACTCCTCCCTTTTCTTTCTTTCTTTCTTTCTTTCTTTCTTTCTTTCTTTCTTTCTTTCTTTCTTTCTTTCTTTCCCTATTCAAAATACTGATTTGTTGACTATATTCTGTTCTTCCAATAATTCAGCATGGACTTAACTTCCCAGGTCTTCCCTTTGCAGATTGAGTGGTTAGCTCTAGCAGAATTCAGCTATTTGCTGGAATTGTATCATTTATCTAGGCTCCATTATTATTTGAAAAGTGCTTGAAAGGTAATAGGTGGCAATTTGCATCCTTTTGTTCTGTGATTTCTACCTTGCAAGCTGCCTTTTGTAGGGGTCTTTGTTAGGGTAAAAGAAACATCACAGGTGAAGGGAGAGTGGAGCAAAATCATGATCTGATTATTGTTCTGCTTTTGTTGCTTTGAAACTCTACCAATTTGGAACTGCTTTGCTAAGGCAAACAGAGAATCAGGAAGCCACATTTTTCATACCTTGAAGAAAGGAGACTAAATTGCTTCTGGGGGCATGCATTGTGACTGCTCATTCTTCTCCTGTCATTCAAGATTCTCTCTCTCTCACAAACACACACACAGTTCCAATACACAAACCCTCTTTCAGTTATTTACTAGGACTCTACTACAGTCTCTCTCTCTCTCTCTCTCTCTCTCTCTCTCTCTCTCTCTCTCTCTCTCTCTCTGTGTGTGTGTGTGTGTGTATACATAGAGAGAGAGAGAGAGAGAGAGAGAGAGAGGGAAATACAGATACAGATATAGATAGATATAGGTATAAGTATCCTATAACATCTAAATTCTAATAATTCTTTCTGCCGTGTGACTTATTTTTTATTAAAATGTGACAACTACCGTGTTTCTCATATCATAAGACATGTCTTGTATTTATTTTTTCCTCAAAAAAACACACTATGGCTTATTTTCAAGGGGTGTCTTATTTTTTTCCTCCTCCTCCTGCCGCGGCCGGCATTGCTGCTGCTCCTATCACTATGTCTTATTTTCGGGGTATGGCTTATATTCTTTGAATGCTTAAAAATCCTGCTATGGCTTATTTTATGGGGATGCCTTAAAATATGAGAAACAGGGTATATGTTTTTTTTTTGTTTTGTTTTTTTAAATCCAAAACGGATTTTATTCAGAGAAGTCACCATCCCCACTCTTTTTAAAGGAAACTTTATTAGCATGTTTTCCCGGTTTTTTTCATAAGCTGTTTCAGTTTTCCATTTGGTTGTGATGTAAAGGTAGATTATGATTTACTAATATATTTTGTATCTCTCTCTATAGATAGACAGATACAGATATAACCAGTGCTTTTTTTTTTCCTGGGGAGCTGCAGGGGTACGCATACCCCTAAACATTTTGTGAATCTTTGTACTTTTGTTCATTTACTATAATTATTTTTCCCGATTTGAACTATAAAATGGTGATTTTCTTGAATCAAAATGAGAGAACCCCTAAACATATTTTTTTAAAAGAATAAAAGCACTGGTTGCCCAATTCAGTATGTATTTCAGTAAGTGTTGCTTTTATATGAAGAGGTTGTGCATAAAAACATATGCCTACAGAATCTTGCTAAAGAAACAGATTTGATATGAAGCCCAATGCAGCTGTTGACAGCATAATTAAAGTGATTAATTAGGGGCAGGAGAAATTCTGTTGACATTAAAAGAAAAAAAGAAAAAGCTAGGACAATACATTATATCAGAACAGAAGAGTTAAAAAGGGAAAGAAAGTTGTGTAGAATGTGGGAAAGAGAATGTGTCCAGAATTGAACTGGAACCCAGATGTTTTTACAGACCCAACATACTTTTAAAATAAAAGTTTCAATTAGGCAGGCACCCTTGCTATATTGTTTTAGAAGCCCACAGAAACATTTTTATTATTGTTATTTCAGCATGCCTATCAAGTTATACGGTATACTTTAATTACCTGTATTTGTAATTTCTTTTTTACAGATTATATGTGTTCTAAATAATTATCTTATGCACTTCAAAATTAGTTTTGATGCATTTTAGCTTTGTGTCATCTGCTTCTTAGAAAGCTGTTGGATTCAACAGTTTGTAAATCTTTCTAAATAAAATAAAAACAAAAGTGGAATCTAAGAAAAGGAGCTTTTATTGAAATTCATTTGCTCTCCTAGGTAACGTTGCATATGCAAAGCTGATCGTTCCTAGTGTTGATGAAAATACTTAGGTTGCTTCCAAAGAAGCATTTTATACCAATACTGTATTAGTGTGAGCACATTTCAGAGCAAGTTTCACAGTATGAAGTCTCTGTTTTTATTTTGTCTGATGGAGTTCATAACCTGCCTTAAAAAAGGCCTTCGCATTATAACAATATAAAAATTATATACATATAGGAAAAAGTGCACAGCTAGAAAACTAATTCAAAACATACTAAAAATCACAAAAGAGAAAGAGGGTTACTAGAGGCTTACTTAGAGAGTTCTGGATTTGGGTTGCCGGTGCATTAAACGTGCAAACAGTCACCTGTGTGGGAGAAGGGGTGTTGGGGGTATTGCTGTTTTTTATAATACCAAAGAGACGTAATCCAGACAAGTACTGATGGTTGGTTGTCAAACTGTTTTGGGAATGGAAATATAAACTGTTCTTGTGTGTGTGTGTGCGCTTACGGGCCTGGTGTTGTGGCTGGTAGCCTGGCGGCTGTTGTGGTTAGAAGTACCTTTTGCCCAGCTTGTACCAGTTGCGTCCCTCTGGTGACATGTGTCCCACTTTGCAGTTCTCTTTCTGAAGTCATCTTATAGTTGAAGGGCTGTTCAGCTAAAACCCAGTTTGAGAAAGTGAGAAGAGCAGGGACATTGAAGTTGCCCATCAACAGTTAGCAGACACATGGGTCGCATTGCTGAGACCTGCTGCATTTTCTACTTTCTGCTTCCCAGAACAAACTCTGAGGACTCTGTATATGAAATAAAAGAGAGCACAATTCTGCCTCCCGTCTCTCCAGTAGCTATGAGATTAACTCCTGCTGGTTTTTTGTTTTTGTTTGTTTTTTACTTCCCTCTCGAAAATCAGAAGTGCACTGAAATCAGAACTGCACAGTTGTGCCATAGTGTAAGAACTCTGATGCATTTCATAACTGCTAATGCTATGAAACTGCCCTGCATGCCATCAACTTAGTGGGCTTTCAGTATAATAAATGCCACTGAGTTGTAATGTACTATATTAAGTTGTTCAAGTAAGGCTTCATTTCAGTATATTTACTATTGTGAGGTGTTTTATTTGTGTAGTGTTTCATTTTCAGTTCGCAAGAGGCAGCTTGAAAACAACAACACTCAGACAAGTCGGATGGTCAAGAAAACACTGCCGTTCACTTTCCCTCATAAAAAGTAGAACACTTTTTCATGGTTCCGGGCTGCTATTTTCTTGTAAGCAGCCATCACTCATTCTTTTCCCCAACAGTCTCCCAAATGTATGTGAAACACGCTCTGTCCTCATTGGGTTCTCCGAAAATAAGACACCGTCTTATATTTATCTTTCCTGAAAAACACACACACACTATGGCTTATTTTCAGGGGATGTCTTATTTTTTCCTCCTCCTCCTCCTGCTGCGGCCGGCATTGCTGCTGCACCGATCACTATGTCTTATTTTTGGGGTATGGCTTATATTCCTTGAATGCTTAAAAATCCTGCTACGTCTTATTTTATGGCTACGTCTTAAAATAGGGACAACAGGGTTCTTCTTCAGTTGCTCTTCTTCGGGGGATTTCCTCCTTCCTTTTTGAAAAGTGCACTTCTGCAAACTTGCTGATATCACCCTCTTGTTTCTCAGTCTCCCTGTTTTTTGGCTACAATCGTAATGGCACTCGCTACCTGAGTTTGCTATTAGAAGGCATGGAGAGAGAATCATGTAGCCAGACACTTGTTTGTACTGTAAGTGGTGCATTGCCTATGTGTAGACACAGCTTGTGAGGTTTCGTGATTCTGCTCCAGTCTGTTGCACAGGCCAGACCTTGCCATGGTCTGAAGGGACGTGATTTAGCAACCTTCCTGAAGTTCAGGTTTGGGTCAGTGCCTGGAAGGTAAAGGGGGGGGGAGGTAAAGGACCCCTAGATGGTCAAGTCCAGTCAAGGGCGACTATGGGGTTGCGGCGCTCATCTCACTTTCAGGCCGAGGGAGCCAGTGTTTGTCCACAGACAACTTTTTGGGTCGTGTGGCCAACATGACTAAACTGCTTCTGGCACAACGGAACACCGTGACGGAGACCAGAGCACATGGAAATGCCGTTTACCTTCCCGCCGCAACAGTGCCTATTTATCTACTTGCACTGGTGTGCTTTCAAACTGCTAGGTTGGCAGGAGCTGGGACAGAGCAATGGGAGCTCACCCCATTGTGGAGATTCGAACCGCTGACCTTCTGATCGGCAAACCCAAGAGGCTCAGTGGTTTAAAGCACCTAGGAACCCAATGGATGCCATAATGAGTTCCATGGAAAGAAAGGCTGGAGAGAAATGTCCTAAGTAGGTATTTCTGTACCCCAGATCAGAAGCAAGCAGTTGCTAACTTGAGTGTGCCCTTCCCCAACCTCATTCTCCTTGAATAGAAACTAATGTCAAGACAGGTTTGAAATCTTTGCAGAATCCCCCCCCCCTTTGCTAGGTCAGGGAATGTTTCAGGAATGTAATGGGGATGCCCTTTGACATGTACTGGGTCATCCATGTGCATAGAATTCTATGTATGCTGGAGACCCTTCAGGCAGAATAAAACAAATTAGCTGGTTTAGGTCAATGGTGCTTGAAAGTGCTTAACTCCTAGTGGCTCATTCATTCGCCTTCCCCCTTAGAACGAAGGATTGATTTCCAACCATTTTATTTGCAAGCAGTACTGTTAAGGACTCGAGTCTGCATTTCTGTTCTCAGCCCATTTTTGTTGTATTTTTTGTTTCCTTGTTGTTGTTTTTTAGAGAGGGCAGGCATCCTCCGCCAAATGATCTGTTAACTTTAAAAAAAAAAACCTGAACTTTGTGTATAAATAAGTGGTAACTAATTTCTCTTGGGAAGAAGGAAGTTTGATGAATCACAGGAAATAGTAAATTATATGGATTCTACAAAATTCCCAGGGTTTGCCACAACTATCCTCCCTGCTACTACCATATAGGGGCTTCAGATGTTCATTGGTTTGGCTGGAATGTGAGATCAATTTACTGCTTGGGGCAGAGAGTGGGTAATCTCACAGTTTTTACTACCCGAGGCAGAGCAATATGTTTCATTTCTGGAGAAGGAAACAGATGCATTTTTTAAGAATTAAAAAAAAAACAAAGTTTAGTGTTCCTTGAAATAGAAGTGTCATTTTCTTCATCAGAGGCAACAAGCATGGATGCAGCTCCACTCCTATGCTGCATTTTTTTTATTTTAAAAAATATTATTCTAAATCTGATTTAGAGGGTTAAATGTATACATCAATGATGGCCAAACTTGGCCCTCCAGCTGTTTTGGGACTACAAGTCTCATCATCCATAGCTAACAGGGCCAGTGGTCAGGGATGATGGGAACTGTAGTCCCAAAACAGTTGGAGGGTCAAGTTTGGCCATCACTGGTGTATACATAAAAGGACAATAACATGCACAGGTTTGGGCACATGTGCTATATTTTTTATGCTGTGAACTGCCCTGAACAAATTTAATAAATAATAATGAAATAATATTAATAATATTATTAATATTAATAATAATAATAATAATAATAATAATAATAATAATAATAATAAAGCAGTAATAACAGTGGCAATGGGCATAGTGAACCTAGAAGCCCGCTCTAGCAAAAAGTCTACTTCTGTCTTTTCCTTTCTGTTCTCTGGACTTCCCTGTCAATTAAACTAATTGGGGCTGAATATATTTCCCAAAAGGAGATATCCATGCTATAGCATTTCAGGCAAAATTGTTTGCAAGGTTCATAATCCCTCCCTCCCTTTTTCTCTTTCTTTCTCTCTTCTCCACCCCCAATGATGCTTGTAAAAAATCACCTTTCTTCATGGTCCATCCAACTAGACAAAGCCTTTGTTACGACTACCGTAGGAAAATGAAACTAATTTATGCAGCTCATCAAAACATTCTATGGTGGGTCATGACACAGTTTTAGCAAGTGGACTTCTACAGTTTTCTTTTGGTCTTCCAGTACTGAACTGTGATTTATTTAATGAATAAAAAACAAGCAATTATTATTATTATTATTATTATTATTATTATTATTATTATTATTATTATTATTTGCTTTTAGAATAAAGAATTTCACATTTTCCTTTCTTTCTTAATTATTACATTCATGGTAGTTTCCCATAAGGAGTTACTTGTTGATTTACTTTGAGACTATAGTGGTCTCGTGGGACCTCATGGAAACATCAAAACACTTGGATCCGAAGTGCAGCAGACTAAAGCTTGGTGTCAAAGCATATCTTATGCATGCAGAAGATTGAGGTTCAGTCGCTGATGCCTCCATCTAGGATCAAGTGATGCAAAAGTCCTTGTTGTGCTCTTGCATCCAAGCCTGGTAACATCTGGAGAACTTACCGTATTATTGAAACTCACAAACATTCAGTTGAAGCTGCAATGCTACACACATTTACTGGTGAGTAAGCCCCGTTGAATGGGGAACTTGTGGCCCTCCAGATGTTATCGGACTGCAACTCCCTTCATCCCTGACCATTGTCCAACAACATCTGGAGGGCCAAAAATTGCACTGTAACATTATGGTAAGGCGGGTGTAACAGTGCCCTAAAACCTTATATCTATTTGTGCTATGATGCTATTTTTAAACTGAGGCTCTCCTTTGATAAGCACAAACTTATATTTGGGACTGTCTCATGTAACACTTTGCTGAAATGATTACTGAGAAAATAAGCTGGAATGAGAACAGTTTGTTTTCTCTGATTCCCCCCCCCCTTTTTTTGGAGGAATACAGAATTGCCTGCACCAAAGAATTTACAAGTTAAGAAGCTGATTTTGCAAATGGTTAGCTCTGTGTGTAGTATGCATAAGCATGAGTAATCCCACCGAAATTGTACTACCATTGGCAACTGACCAACAGCAGGCCTGGCAGCTTTGCAGTTTTATTGCAAGCCTTTTTTATTTCTAGGTGCTTTATAGAGCTGTAACAGATATCTATTGTGTACTCAAGTGATGCAGAGTTGTTAGGTATGAAATTGAATAGCACAAGTCCCTTTGTTTTTGTGTGCAGTGCTAGTGTGTGCTTGTGCACACACATGCACACAGGTCACTGGAGGTCACCCTCCCAGGTAATAACAGAGTCAGAGCCCCCAACAACGGAACTCTGTTATGTGTTTTTAAAGGACTGTGCTGCTTTTTTTTGTATTATATGTATTTTTATTCTCTTTGCCTTGTTGAAAACTGCCCTGTGACTTACGTAAAGGATGGTGTAGGGTATAAAACGTCTGAACAAAAATAAACACACACACTTCACTGAAACCTTTCTGAAGGAACATGTTTTGTGTTGGCCATTGAAAGTAATTAAATCCTTTGTGGTATGTGTGTATGAAAGCTCCACATGTTATGGGGGGGACACAAGAAGGTTAGGTTGTGAGCAAGCATCTCCTGGGAATAGAGGGAAGGAATGGCAGAGAAAATAATGAAGACATGGAGACAACAAAGAATAAAAAGTGGAGAGTTGATCAGGCAATGGTTAAGATAAATGGAGGCCATGTGAAATGGGGAGAAGGCAAGGGGCATGCAACTGTTGGCACTTGAGTAATGATGTAGCAAATAATTATGTAGAGGCAAACAATTGTGTGTAGCACCCGTTATGATTGAAAACAATCCTCATTCCCCTGTTGTTACCAATTGCCACCATTTTCCTGCCTCCTTCAATCAACAACATACTCTGTGAATCCCACCTTGAGTGAAAATGGCTACTTTGTCATAAGACAAAGCCATAAGACATCACCAAGCTCGGTCCATCTACTCCAATGCTGTTTCCAGCCAGATCCCTCCGGAAGCTCACAGAGAAGTCCCATGGATAATGGACATTATCCTCCTCCTTCTCTGTATTTATTTAGAGCAGTTACCTTCAGCACTTTCTTGAAAAACCCATGAGGCAACCAATGTAAGCTTAACTTGGATCTACCTCCACTTGGATCTAAAGGCACTCCTTTGGATAATTTTTTTTTTTTTTGAGGACATACAAAGTAAAACCAAACATTCATTATTTGTTTTCAGAATCATATAATTTTAGGCTTAGAAGGAACCTTGGAGATTGTTGTTGTTTAGTCGTTTAGTCGTGTCCGACTCTTCGTGACCCCATGGACCACAGCACGCCAGGCACTCCTGTCTTGCACTGCCTCCCGCAGTTTGGTCAAACTCATGTTCGTAGCTTCGAGAACACTGTCCAACCATCTCGTCCTCTGTCGTCCCCTTCTCCTAGTGCCCTCAATCTTTCCCAACATCAGGGTCTTTTCCAAGGATTCTTCTCTTCTCATGAGGTGGCCAAAGTATTGGAGCCTCAGCTTCACGATCTGTCCTTCCAGTAAGCACTCAGGGCTGATTTCCTTAAGAATGGATAGGTTTGATCTTATTGCAGTCCATGGGACTGGAGATTAGTGCAGTCCAACCCTCTGTTCAGGGCAGGAGTCTTGCAATTCCAGCATCCTTGACGGATGCCTCTGCAGCCTCTGCTTAAGTACCACCAGGGAAGGAGAGCTCACCTTTCCCAAGGCAGTCTGCTTCATAGTCCACAGCTCTTACAGATAGGAAGTTGCTTCTAATGTTTAGTTGAAACCCTGCAGTTTCTACCCATCCATTATGGTTTTACAGCAGCAATGAAGTCTGCTTCATCTTCAACATGACAGTCTTTCAGATATTTAAAAACAGTTGTCATGTCACGCCCCCCCTTAATCTTCTCTTCTTCAGGATATACCTAGCTTCTCCATCCTGGTCATCATCTGGATATGCTGTAGTTAGTAGCAGCCAACATTTGTCCATGCCCTTCTTAAAAAGTGGTGCTATCCTGTTTGAGAGAGTCTGAAGCTTACCGGTACTAAAGGGAAAGCTAGGGTCACGTTATGAGTAGCTGGCAGTAGGTGGACTCACAGATCTTACAAGTTTAGAAAACCATATCAGCACTTGGAGAGTTCCCAAAGTTCTTCTTTGAATACACATGGGAAGATGTTTCCAAAGCAAGGACTTAGAGTCATCTGCAACCTTATAATGACAAATAATGCCTGTTCTGCTCCAACCACTGCTCTCTTCCTTGAGAAGGTTGTCTGCCTTAAAGAGGCCTTGCCTGGGTTTGTATTACAAACTGCAGGCAAGCGGATGAGCAGGCTGTGTACCTGAGACTTGTCTTCTGAGTCTGAAGGTCGAGTTAAGACCACGTTGTCTGGAGGGCCTTGAAAGAGTTGTCCAGCATGCCTTATGAGACTGTCAAGTTTATCGGTCATGATAGGCACCCAGAACTGGATGCAATTTGAATAGGCACCACAGAATAGTATGGAACAGTTTCTTCTCATGAATGTTCACATGATAGAGTAGTTGCTTTGGAAGACGATCATCAGGCACTTGCACAACATGACCATTCCAACGAAGTTGATGTTGAAGAATCATTGCTTCAACACTGGTGATCTTTGCTTCTTCCAGTACACTGATATTAGTTCCCCTGTCTTCCCAAGTGATGCGTAAAAATTTTCGGAGACACCTTGATGGAATCTTTCGAGGAGTTGGAGGTGGCGTTTATAAGTGGTCCATGTTTCACAAGCATATAGTAAGAAAGAAGAAAGAAGAAGTTCACATGGTAGATCTAAATTCTATTTATCAATGCCCCTGAATCCAGATTTGCTGCTTGCAGATACTACACTAATCTCATGTGCACATTTTACTGAATTTCTGCAAATTGGGACACTTGAGTTAGAAACTATGAGGAAAAGGTCACTAAAGTGTGTGCGTGTGTGTGTGTGTGTGTGTGTGTGTGTGTGTGTGTAGCAGCCATGCTAGTCCTTACAAAAAAAAATCTGTTTTTGTGCATAGCTCATATGGCTTTGCTGCAGTTTTGCTTTGCTTTATTTATTCCAGCAGCGTGAAGGACCCAAACTTGCCTTGCTAATATGAAAATAGGAATTCCAGATGGGAGTAGTGCAGCTGAAGGGAGTTAGACCAAAGCCTGCTGAACTGTCCTAGCATACTAAAGACCTTGGGTCTAGCCATCCTGTTTGATATAGCTTGTCAGTTTACTTGTCACATAAAAAGGAGACCAGCTTGCAGCTCCCAAAAGAAATACTTTGGATGCAGAGAAAAGTTTGGTCCAGACTCTTATCCTGATGTGCTTGCAAGGAAGGAAGAGTCCTGAAGGCTATGCAGTTTGTACATTGAGTATCAGGGGTTTTCTGTGGATGTGGATGAATCCCAAAGTGAAGTGGGCTACTTCAGAGGTATTCCAGGCTCTTCTAAGACAAAGCTGTCTCTAAGACAAAGCTGTCTGAGACAGCTCAAAGATTCCAAACATAAACAAAGCAAAAACTGCTGCAAATAAGTGTCTATGAAAAGCAAAACTGTATTTAAGCTTCGTATATAAGGAAAAGACTAGGGTGGGGAGAGGAGGTGGGGAGAGCTCGTTTGTGACTGACAGGTCTAGCTTGTAATTGGAGGTAATGATTCTGTTCGGATTCTGCAATCCCTATTTCCCCCCTTTAAGTTGTCATGAAATTTCTTCAGGCAATATGGCAAATCTTAAACCATTCACCAGATCAGAGAATGAGTGCTCATAACAGTTAAGTCTTGTGGGAAGAGTCTGGGAGAAAGTTACAAATGATTAAAAAAGAAAATACAAGAAAGGGGCATTTCTTTGTTTTGGAATTATTTCTCTTTCCATACAAAGTCACTATGTAGCTCTGGATGAAATATAGTCATCCTTTCTCCACCGACCACAGAATATAATCTTCCTGTATACATATTGAAGTCGTCAGAATATATAAATGCTCATCTGTGAGTTTTTCCCTAAATAAAAATCAGCATGGTTGGCTTGTTGCATTGGTGAATTCTTTTGTAGAAACTTATCAAGCATTCTACATCTTTTCTTGAAAGAGAATCAGAATTAAACTGGTGTGTGTGTGTGTGTGTGTGTGTGAGAGAGAGAGAGAGAGAGAGAGAGATAGAGAGATAGAGATATTGCCCTAAAGGTGAGAAATATGGGAACTCTTAATTTAAGGCTGGGCAGTTTTCGCTTCAGATGGCAGGTGATGCACCTGTTATGCAAACTATTTTTTGTAATATTTTGTGTGAGCCTGCTATGTCTTCAATCTCAACCCAATGGGAAACCAAAGGAAAAATTGGTTTTCCATCAGGGGAAAACTAGCATGCTACTTTTATAACATTTCTAATTGACTGGAAGCAAATTTATGCATAAAAGGATAATATAAACAGGGTTGAATTGCATATATATTTTGGCAGTTATTCAGAAGATGTACAAAGAGAGATTCTGATATTTAATCTTCAGAAATATGTTCACTGTAATGAGTCCTCTGGTGTCTAAGATAACATAAAGATTTTATAAAACTCCAATGAAAATTTATTTTCATTGTTTATCTTGGTGTGATAAATGGGGGGAAAGTATGATTACCAATAGACAATTTCTTGGTGCCAAATACCCAAATAAAAATGGTTCATCAACAGACTATTTTCACGGAGGAGTACCGTCTGGCTTTCTTACTCTTTTTGGAATAATAACAGCATCCTTTCATTCCCAAATGACACCAAGAAGTTACTTACCATTGAGAATCAGACAGGAGCGTGAGGACTGTGACTTCCACACAATCTGATAAGTATTCATAAGTCTCTGACAGTTTCCGCTTAGCTAGCATTTATGAATAACAGTCTCTTTTATTGGTAAACTGACAAAATGTCTTTGACACCAGAAGCATGCAGACATTTCTGATGAGAAAAGAATAGCGTGTGTCCGGTGGTTTGTTTTTTTTAACACTCTCTTTACTTTCGGGCAAGCCTTGCAAAGCTAATAATGTGCAGTGAAGGGGAAAAAGAACACTCTTGAAAGATATCTAAGAGATACATATTATCTAGTCTCTAGACATGGTGTGAAAGCTGTTTGCGCCCAGCTTGTCTATTTACCGAGATAAAAATCAAATCAAGGTTACTCATAATTAGAGATGGGCCAAGTATGTGATGCTGAGATCTGAATACGGATTAGAGTCAGGCTGCTGTTTAGATTTGAGGTGTAATGATTTTGTCTGGACTTGAGAATGCTCTTCCAAATAGCATTTGACTCTAATGTCAAAATGGTCATGGGCAAAACGGCGATTTCTTTTTTTTTTTTTTTAGAGCTGGGCCATAACTCTTCCGGTGGGTGGGATTCTGATATATTTTTTGAACTGTAGGATAGTTCCACCCCGCTCTTCACCAATAGTATATGATGAAATGAAGAAGAAGAGGAGGAGGAGGAGGAGGAGGAGGAGGAGGAGGAGGAGGAGGAGGAGGAGGAGGAAGTATTTACTGGGTTTCCCTAGCCACTCTGGGCGGCTTCCAACAAAAGGTTTAAAGTACATTAAAACATCAGTCATTAAAAACTTCCCTAAACAGGGCTGCCTTCAGATGTCTTCTGAATGTCACATACAGTGGTACCTTGCAAGACGAAATTAATTTGTTCTACGAGTCGTTTCGTATTGCGAAAATTCCATCTTGCGAAGCGCAGTTTCCCATAGGAATGCATTGAAATTTAATTAATGTGTTCCTAGGGGGGGGGGAGTGCAAAAAAGAGGCGCCGACTCACCCGCCACGGCCGGAAATTTTTAAGGCTCTGGGGAGGGGGAAGCAGGAGGAGGGCCAGGGGTCTCCTCCCGCCGCAGCCCCCGCTCCTTCAGGTGCCGCCACTGTTGCCGCCAAGGGCTGCCTGGCGAGCCCCGCTGCTGTTCCTGCCGGATCGCCGAAGGAGAGAAGCGGCCCGTGCTTGCCCGCCAGCCCGCCGGGGAGGAGCCGCAGAGGCTGCCATGACCTCCGAGGAGGGCAAGGCCGAGGCGATGAGTGCCGTGCCACCGCAGGAGGCAGAAGCGGTGACCGTGGACGTCACCCCCAGCCGCGACGGCGGAGTCCTCAAGGTAAGCGGCGGCGGCTTCCCTTCCCGTCACCGTCGGAATCCAAACCGCGGCCTCCTCTAGAGCGCAGGGTGTCGAGGCTACTTCGTATTGTGAAGCACGGCCATAGACGACTTTGTTTTGTGAGTCTTTAAAAAAATCGCAAAACACTTTCGTCTTGCGTTTTTTTTGTTGCGTGAGGCGTTCGTTTTGCGAGGTGCCACTGTAGTTGTTTATTTCTTTGACATCTGATTGGAGGGCATTCCATAGGGTGGCCCTCCCCACTCCAGAAGGCCCTCCCCACTCTTGCTGCCTGTGGATGGGACACAACTGTGGATCTAGTTTTGCTACTGCTTGATATTATGTAGGAGAGGAAGAGCCAGGACTTTGCTTACTTGGGGGCAAAGGATATTTCTCAGACACCTTGTCCCCCTGACCACCTATAGCAGTAGCAGCAGCAAGAGCAAGTGCAATGCCATACCTGCTGCCATGTGCTGGCTGCTTGTGACAATTTGGAGTATGTTTCAGCCCCCTGCACACCAAGAGCAAGTCGTATAGAAACTGGTGACACTTCTCAGCAGGACCACTACCTCATGAGCAAATGCAGTGAAAAGAGGAGAGGGAGATAAGTGTGGATAAAGCATCACAATTCAAAGTGTGGGTCCTGACCTTTAAAGCCCTAAACAGCCTTGGCCCAGTATACCTGAAGGAGCGTCTCCACCCCCATCGTTCAGCCCAGACACTGAGATCCAGCGACGAGGACCTTCTGGCGGTTCCCCCGCTGCGAGAAGCCAAGTTGCAGGGAACCAGGCAGAGGGCCTTCTCAGTAGTGGCGCCTGCCCTGTGGAACGCCCTCCCATCAGATGTCAAGGAGATAAAGAACTATCTGACTTATAGAAGACATCTGAAGGCAGCCCTGTTTAAAGTTTTTAATGTTTGAAGTTTTATTGCTTTATTATTAATATTCTGTTGGGGGCCGCCCAGAGTGGCTGGGGAAACCCAGCCAGATGGGTGGGGTATAAATGATAAATTATGATTATTATATAGCTATAATTTATACCATTTTATTCCCTGGGCTTTGGGGACCTGTGCCTTTGGTCCTATGAGGAGAGGAGGCAGGGGGTCAGTTTTGCCAATAGACCCTGGGTGCACCAGATAACCCAATTCTCTAGCCATCTCTGTCTCTCATCTAGAATGGTCTGTAGCTTCCTCCTCCAACTCGTAACTCTAGTGGTACCTGAACCATATGTACCCTAGTTCTAGCCCTGCAGTACCTTACAATGGCATTATTGCCCATCTCCAGATGCTCTGGTTCTTCTCTTCAGGGTGAGCTGATTTGGAAGTAGGTTTGTGGGGACACTTAAACGGAGGCTGGAAAGGCCCACTTTAGTTGGCCCCACTCTTTAGCTGGATGATGGGGCATTCAGCAGACTGTTGTGTTTCCTTTCTCCCAGGGGAAGCTGGTCTTCTTAACTAGACTGGTGCTAACAGCTGAGGAAGGAAAAGCTAACTTAGCTGGAATCAGCAGAAGCTGGCTAGTAGGCAGAAACCTTCTGTCACAGCTCACTGGGTCATTCTTAGTCTTCACAACGCTGCGTCTTGAAAACATAATCAACAGTTGCATTCTTAAATCCAGGTAGCAAGGCAGGCATCCTACGAATCAAGCCATTGTAGATTAGGGTTGCCATATTTCAAAAAGTGAAAATGTTGTTTTTGCAAATTTGTTGAGCTTCTTTGGCAAAATCTTTGAAAAAAACACGAAGTGTTTGAGTTTTGTTTTGTTTGTAAAGTAAATTTGCCAAAAATCTAACACTTCCAACAAAGGTTGCCATACACCCAGGTTTCCGATTTACGGAAATCCCCCCCCCCCCGGATGCCATTTTCAACGACCAAATCACAGATATGTCCGGGAAATTCCAGACATATGGTAGCCCTGTCCTAGATTATTGTCGGGTGCTTTGGCTCCACTATTATGTAGAATTTAGTGTATACCGTCAGTGGGTCCTGTTGAGAAGTATTCTAGCCTGTTTTAGGAAGCATACAAAGGGAGGGTGAATTATATTTAAAAGCACTGAAGGTGGTGTCAATACGGTTTAGCTTCTAATGGTGTGCATAAGTTACTTTTGCTTCACTATCATTTCAAACAGTTTACCCCCTCCCTCCCCAAATAATAATAATGCAGAACTTGTTTTTTCCGTCTTCACCCCAGAGCATGCTCCCATTTGTTTCTGCAGTTCCAAGGCAGCCAAATGTGTTTTCTAGCAGGGAGTGAGGAAGCAAGCCCCCTGTAGCATTTTTTTTGGGGGGGGGAAGAATGGGAACAGGCTAATGCTCCTCTTGCTGTGATGCACAGCCTCTCAGTGGTCCCCTGGCTGGTTACAACGGCCAGGGTATGCTTCTCATCCGTTCTGCCAGTTCCAGGACAACTTTATTCCTTGGGATGGTCACTGGAAACGAAATCAACCTCGCGGGAATAAAGTGAGCATGCATTTGATGTTAAGATTGGTTTCTTTTCAGGCTTATGGATAATGGAGCAGAGAAGGGTTAACAGCCCAGTAGACTAGATGGTATCAATCTAAATGCCTTTTTACATAATTTATATGTTGCTTGCTATAAAAAGATGATTTGGAAATGATTCAGTATGCCCATCAGGAATAGTCCCAATCTCTGCAGTCTTATTAAATGCACACAGCCACGTCTCCCCGAGAGACTCTCATGCTGCGAAACTCATTAGAATAATAAATTAAGTTTCTATGTATACAGACATTTTTTAAGATTCAGGTGAAAATGCCTCCTATGTTCTGTTCTACTTTCCAGTAGTTATCTGCTGCAATAGGGGATGGGGGGGGGAGAGAGAAACCTTCCAGCAGTCACAGTTGGGTAACACCAGGCATCCCCAAACTTCAGCCCTCCAGATGTTTTGACTACAATCCCCATCATCCTTGACCACTGATCCTATTAGCTAGGGATCATGGGAGTTGTAGGCCAAAACATCTGGAGGGTTGCAGTTTGGGGGTGCCTGGGTAACACCTTGAGGGGTAAAACTACAGTTCCCAGGATTCTTTGGGGAAAGTCATGTGCTTTAAATGGGCTTCCAATGCATTGTATGGATGTGGAGGGCGTTGCAGTGCTCTTGGGTTTATTAGACACAGTTCTGGGATCCGTTAAAAGATGGTGGGTGGTTAGAAAATAATAATAATTAAGAAACAAATCGTATATGAGTGGGGGTGACACAGACAGCACCAACCATTGGTGCAACAGCTTGGAATCTTCATGCTCACGAAGAGATGTGAAGCAAGCACTTTGGGCAGCAGACTCCAATTGATTTTACTAGCAAATGACTTTCAGTTGCAAGGCAACTTTCTCCTGCAGTGAAACAGTTATAGGCAGCCACTGGTGGTGGGAATTTGGCTGGGCAAGGGTTTGATATTTTGCCTAAGGGCAGCACTGCTGTGATTGAGGCAATAGTTGGAGGAAAGAATGTGAAATAGCTCAGTTGGTAGAGTGCAAGACTCTTAATCTCAGGGTCGTGGGTTCAAGCCCCACTTTGGGTAAAAGGACCCCCACATTACAGGGGGTTGGGATAGATGATCCTCGTTGGTCCCTTCCAACTCTCCCATTCTATGAACGGAAAAGTCTCAAACACCATTCGGTGAAGCTTTCACCTAATTGCTTTCTGATCAGGGTATCCTTTCCCCAGTTTAGTTTCATAGCTGTAATGCAGGAGAGAACAAAGCTCTGGTTTTGCAGTCTGATAGTCCTTTCCAGGCAGTGGGATAATTATAGCTTGAGGAAGGTTATACAAATAGGCATAGGTGTTCAGCAAAGGGATGGCTCAGCAAGCTTCTAGTGTGCTGTGGCACTCATTAGATTAATTCAGTTTAGTTGGTTTATTGTCTTCAGTATAATTTTGTCTTCTCACTGGAGTATTCAAACTTTCACGGTGTATAGGTGGAGCTACGGGATTGTTTCCTTCTCTCTCTGTTCCTGTTCTGGAAGCCCTGATTCTGCAATGTTCATGGGGCAGCTGACATATATTCCGGGTGGGTCAGTGTTAGAAACTCAGATATATAAGCTAGGTGGCCAAATGGCTCCATACAGTCACCAAAACAGAATGCCTAATTGCCCATTTTTGGCCCAGATGGCTTTTTCAGCACAACTTTTTGGTTCCTGAAATCCATCTTGGTTGTGCAGATAAAATATAACAGATAGAATTCTACAGGATGTGTTGCTTGTGTGTGAAAACAGTCAATATCCAAGGATCCCCAGGAATGCACCTCCAGATGGTGGAGATGTCAGGTGCCATCCTGGCACCCAGGAATCTCCAACTGGTTGCAAGTGGCCGACAGACAAGTGCAAAATGCACCTGGCAAATTTCAAACACTGGGGATGGGTGGGTGTTGTGGGGAATATATCTTGCAGGGCTGGCAAAAAAACAGTGGTTCTGCTAAGATCTGTGAGATTGGGCCAATAATATATTTGGGGGGGGGGTTCCTACTCTTGGTTTCATGGTCATTGCCCAACAAGGAATGCTAGCTGATGCAGCTACCAGCTTAGGAAAGGTTTGCAGTAAGGTGAGAGTGGCCATTACCTAGCCATAAGGAATCAACACAGGAAAATATTGCTAAAGTGGCGCCCGCTCTGTGGAACGCCCTCCCATCAGATATCAAGGAAATAAACAACTATCCAACTTTTAGAAAACACCTGAAGGCAGCCCTGTTTAGGGGATTTTTTAATGTTTGATCGTGTTTTTATTATTCTGTTGGGAGCCACCAGATATGTGGGGAATAAATATTATTATTATTATTATTATTATTATTATTATTATTATTATTATTAACTGCTAGATCTGAGTGGCACTGTTTAAGCCAGTGTTTTTCAACCACTGTTCCGCGGCACACTAGTGTGCCGCGAGATGTTGCCTGGTGTGCCGTGGGAAAAATTGAAAAATCACTTTATATATAGTCAATATAGGCACAGAGTTAATTTTTTTTTAACATTTTCTAATGGTGGTGTGCCTCGTGATTTTTTTCATGAAACAAGTGTGCCTTTGCCCAAAAAAGGTTGAAAAACACTGGTTTAAGCCACTGTGCATTTGAAAGTTTGTAGACAAATCAGCAATGTGATCCTCTGCATGTTTACTTGGAATCAAGTCCCACCTTTAATCAGTGAACTTGTGTCTAGAAACCTTTGCAAAGAATTGCAGTCTGAGGCAAGAGTTTGGGCCTTTACGATCTCCCCCGCCTGGCCCCCATATGCCAGTGCCAGCTGTGGGAAAACCAACTCCACCCACATTTATTATTGCCTTTAATATATATGGTAGACCACAATGTGGGTGAGGCATGTGGGTGAGTTAAGCGGGGTTCTCACATAACTCCCTCTCTCTCTCCAGATCCCAAACCCAATGGCTGTGGTGTTGGGACGTGAGAACTACGTAGCAAAGCCGCAGGATGAGTGTGGGCCCAATTTGGCATGCCATGCTTTAAAGACTGTCCCGCAATTAATGAGAAAAGCCACATGCTGTCCCACACTGGTCTTTGCTTCAGCACTGTGGGTAACAGCATTTCGGGGGGGAGGTGACAGATGTCAAGGGTTATTACCATTGCTGTGGGTGAGGGTGATGCCTCTTGGCTGCTGCCTGGTGTTCCAACTTCCTTTTGTTTTTGAAATTCTCCCAGGTTTAAAAGAAACCACCTGTGTGAGAGTGTGTGTCTCCTGAAAGTGGGGGGAAACAGGAAGCAGGTTGATGAGATTGGTTTATAATAAAACCACTTGCCACTGTTTAATGTTGCCTTTGAATGTCTGGAATTGTTCCTTACCCAAAGCGAGGCAAATTGCAGTATGAGAGAGAGAGAGAGAGAGAGAGAGAGAGAGAGAGAGAGAGAGAGAGAGAGACCCACTTCCCTCTCTTATTTCAGCAAAGGAGGCCAAGCTGGTTTTTTGACAGGTGGTAGGGAAA
This sequence comes from Zootoca vivipara, assembly GCF_963506605.1. Taxonomy (NCBI): domain Eukaryota; kingdom Metazoa; phylum Chordata; class Lepidosauria; order Squamata; family Lacertidae; genus Zootoca; species Zootoca vivipara. The sequence goes on along the minus strand of NC_083287.1, from coordinate 16,177,811 downwards.
GTTTGATTAATTGACTTATCTAGAGGGGGGGGGTGGAGAGAGAAATGTAATAGTCAGCAGTCTGCAGGCTTCCTCTTCCCTGATACAGTTTTTTCTTATAACAGAGCAGTCAAATGAGGTCCACCTTCTCTCTCCCCCCCCCCCCCACTCTGGTGTCTAATGAGTTTATGCTGAGGCTGTAGATCTACTTGCAACACATTAATCGTTTTATAATTGAAAAATAAGCCCTACCTAGGAGCCAGGGCTACTGGTGTGCGGGTGAAGTTCAGAGACTGGAATATCGCTTTCATAAATCCTGCCATCCTGTTCTGAATCCGTGCCTCTCTTTGTTCTTGTTTTCTCTAAATAGCCACACCTTATGGTTTTGAGGATGTCATTTTGGGGCTGGACTTCGATGTTTTGCTAAAGTATGCACAAATACCGAAAGCTTGAAAAGTTGTGACTGATTTTTCTTTTTAATATTGTGATGTGATAAAGGAAAGTTGGCCCTTTCTCTAGTGTGACTTATGTCTGGAAGGCCTGAAGTACAGCTTGCTAAAAGCATAATTAAAAGCACCCTACAAATGGGTGTGTAAATCAGCCAGACAGAAGCGTAACTCATCCGAAATGGCTGCGTTTGGGCGCCCGGGCGGCCATAACTTATACTATTACAGCAAAATTGTTTTGGTTTTCTAAACATAATAAATGACACAGCAAATAGCATTTGGCCAGTGGCATACAAGAAGCAATCCATAGTCTATGGATTTGTTCAATGGCATTTAAAGGACCTTGATTAAAATTCAGCCCAGGCTGGAGTGATGAGAAGACTGTTTACTGAAGGCTGTTTGAAGCCATAAGTTGCTGTGCAGACAGAGACCACAGGGATACATAGATTGAAACATTTCTTACCTTGCACGTCTGGAAACTAGCTGTCAGAAGCATCTGACATTTTAAAAGAGGGGCATAAAAAATTCTAGAGCAGGATGACTGCTGCGGCGGCTGCGGCTTATGAGTTTTTGTTTCCATTGTTATGCAAGTTAATGGCTTCGCATCAAAGATCAGGGCAATAATAACCATCTTCTTTGCCGGCTCTGTGTTCCTTCTGGAATTATTGCAGATGTTGCTCTATGCATTCTCCCTCCTCCCCCTTTTTTTTGTAAGTGTTGTGCACCAGAAAGCATATAATGTAAAGCAGACAGCTTTGTCAGTTTCCCCTGCGCACACTAGCTAGGGCAAAATAGCCTTTCTTAGCGGCGGAGGATAAAATAATTAGACCACGGCTCACCACAGAAAGGCCAGGCACCATTCCCCCCCCCTTTTCAAGCACGAGTCACACTTGTGTCTCCGGCCAAAGATTTCAGCTTACGGTTGGAGCAGGAGGGATCCAACTTTGCCAATTGCCTTTGTCACACACACCCCACCACCCCACCCCACCCGGCACTTCTCTTCCATCCTACAAGCCGAGACATGTGTGACCAATTGGAAAAGAACATTTTGAATATGGTATTGTAAAATACTTTGAAGAAAATATTTCATGTTTAGTCTAGATTTCAGAGCAGTTCATTCTTTAATCAGATAAAGACTCCGCTATTGTGTGAGAATGGAGACTTAGCTTTTCTTTTCTCTCTCCTTTCCACCCCCCTGTCTCAAAATAGGAAATGTGGCAGCGTACTGTGCTTTAGATGTCACGAAGAGTAACATGTTGATCAGGTGATCTTTTTGTTTTGCATCTGCTGGGTTTCTCAGCTTGCGTGGCGTGTGAATTTCAAACGAAAAAGTACTCTTCCACAAGGAGCTGGAGTGGCCAGGGCGGAAGGTAGGGCTCTAAGGGAAGGCATGCAGACATAAAAGCGGTTTGAAATCGCATCCACTGCATTCTGAGGCATTCATTATCCGGCCAGAGAATGTCTGTTCTTTTAAAGTACTTCCACCACACTTAGACTGTCCATCTCTTCTGGCCCTAGGCTTACTGACTGACCAGTCATTGCTGTTGGTACATAGCAAGCCTGCTGTCTCTTGTTAGAAGAGTATGCTCTTCAGACATAAAGTGATCTGAATCACATGTTCTGGGTCGTTGTCGTCCCCCCCCCCCCAAAAAAAAAGAATCTTAAACTGGAAATAAAGTATGCAAATAAATCAGGTGCAAATTTGAACCACTTTCTCATTTCTTGAATGTTCCTGTGCAACTCCTGGCTCAAAATGTGCTTAGAAATGCATATTTTGCGATAAATTACGTATTCAAGGGTGCGCTCCTTATACAGTGGTGCCTCGCAAGATGAATTTAATTCATTTTGTGAAAAATTCGTCTTGAGAATTGCGGTTTCCCATAGGAATGCATTGAAATTTCTTTTTTTTGCCCATAGGAACACATTAATTAAATTTCAGTGCATCCCTATGGGAAACCGCGATTTGCAAGACAAATTTTTCGCAAAACGAATTCGTCTTGCGAGTCACCATCAGAACGCATGACGCATTCGTCTTGCGGAAAATTCGTCTTGCAGGGCATTCGTCTTGCGAGGTACCACTGTATCCAGTTTCCTGGAAGTAAGCCATGTTGAACTCCAGGAGATGTGCATTTGAGTAGACATACATACAGTTGTGCCATAAAATACTTTTAAAGTGCTAATTTCTGTGCAGATGCAACAACAACAAGAACTCAGATCAATGTGGAAACAAGATAGAATCTACTGTGTATTTTGGATAGCTGTTTGTTCACTTGCTGTGCATTTTGACACCTCTTAAGATGGCATAACCAAGTTTCACCTATTTATTTAATGCATATATAACTCACCCTTTCCCCCCAAGGAATTCAAGGTACTCATCCTCATTTAATGGCCACAACAGCTCTATGAGGTAGGATAGGCTGAAAGGCAATGACTGGATACCACAAAGGAGCGTAGATAGAAGAGCAGATCAATAAGTATGAGGTAAGAGAGAATGGACAATATAGAAGTAGCCAATATGGTGCCTTCCATTTGTTATTGGACTCTCAACTCCCATCAGTCCAGGCCAGAAAGGGTATAAACATAGTTATTTATAAAACAGATTAGGCAGGCTGACAAAGATAGAGGAGACAGAAAGGCCAAGCAAAAACAGTACTGAAATAATGGAAGAGTGAACATAATAAATAAATAATAAATAAATAAATAAATAAATAAATAAATAAATAAATAAATATGATTTATTTCTACCCTGCCCACCTGGCTGGGTTTCCCCAGCCACTCTGAGTGGCTTTCAACAGAACATTAAAAACAGAATAAAATGTCAAACATTAAAAACTTCCCTAAACAGGGCTGCCTTCAGATGTCTTCTAAAAGTCGGATAGTTGTTTATTTCCTTGACATCTGAGGGGAGGGCGTTCCACAGGGCGGGCGCCACTACTGAGAAGGCCCTCTGCCTAGTTCCCTGTAACCTCACTTCTCGCAGCATTTTATCTGCAGCATTCAAAAGAGAAAAATACATTTTGCATAGATATTACAAAGGTGATACACACTTTGAACCACTGAATGGATATGTGGGCAGAAAGAAATATAAAAATCAGATAACATTGAGCTAAAGACCTAGAGGGATGGAAGTAGAGTTACCTGTTAGAAGAAGTGGTGAGAGTGGAGGAAAATAATGTGTTTGGGAATGATATCTGAAGCTCAGTCCCCCCTCCCCCCCCCAAAAAAAAATTCTTTAGGAAATAGCAGTCAGTCAGTCAATTTTATTACAGCAAGAGCCAGCAATACAAAACAACACAACTCCAAACAAAAGATTGACCAGCATTCCTTGGGTTTAACAGGAATCTCCTATTGCTGAATCTCCTATTGTAGAATCTCCTATTGTAGAATCTCCTATTGCTGCTGCCAACAACACAGGAAGGATAGATCTGCACAGCATTGTATATGGACATCAGTTCCATGTGGTGGCAAGCCACTTTTTGTGCACAGCACAAGTTGTATATATTGCCACCTGTCGGAGACATAATGCCTTATTTCCTCATATGGTCATATTCTAAGTTTACCTTGATCTTCCATTATCAAATCTCTATAAATTGCCCATTCCTTATTCATGTTTGGTTTTTTTCATGGCATGGGCTTCTAGAGGTGAGAGCCACCATGGTGTCATTGGCTCCAGTCTCGTTTTGTACTTGCTTCAGACTTTAAATAACGTGTTTCTAATTAGGTGGCTATTGAAGTCTTTATGGACTTTGATCTTATCATATGCAAGGTAGGCGTGCCATCCATACCTGTTGTTAAAGCCCTCCAGGTCTAATAAATCTGCTTTTTCTAAAGTGATCCATTCTTTCAGCAATACAAGGCATTCTGCTTCATGGAAACTCTTCCTCCTATTGATAATTTTAATCTGCTCCCAAGTTTCAAAATCCTTTTTTATTTCTTTCCAAACTTTATTATAATTATTTTCAAATAAATTGATATTTCTCGTGGTTAATTATATACCTAAATATTCTGCCTTTTTCACAATTTGCAATTTTGTCTTTTCCTGTAGATCTTTTTGTTCCTGCTCTTGCATATTTTTCACCATTAACTTTGTCTTTGTCATATTCATCTTAAATCCTGATACACAGCCGAATTCTAGAATTTTCTCTATTGCTTTTGCGACACTTGTTTCTGGTTCTTCAGTCGTTAAAATATGTCATCCGCAAACGCCTTGATTTTAAATATCTTTTCCCCTAGTGTAATCCCTTTTATTTCATCTTCATTTCTTAATTCTGTATTCAAAATTTTGAGAGTTAAAATGAATAATAAGGGCAAAAGCGGACAACCCTGCCTGGTGCCTGTCTCAATTTTTATAATATCAGTGTTGGTGTTGTATATTATTTAACTGGCTTCTTGTTCTTTAGATATTGCTTTGACATTTTTACAGAATTTTTCTCCAAGAGCTGATAGTTCTATAGTTTTTTGCAGAAAGACCCAAAATACGTTATCAAAGGCCTTTTCGGCGTCTATTAACATAAATGCTACTTTTTTGCTAGCTCTTAATTCCAAATATTCAATTAAAAAAAGGGCCTCCTTAATTTAACTGAGGCCCTTTTTCATGTGTCTCCTCCACGAGAGGTTCAGAGGATGGCAACACGAAGGTGGGCCTTTTCTGTAGTGGCTCCCCATTTGTAGAATGCTCTCCACATGGAGGTTTGGCTTCATTTTACACCTTTAGGCGCCAGGCGAAAACATTCCTCTTCAACCAGGCCAGGCATAGGCAAACTCGGCCCTCTAGATGCTTTTGAGACTACAATTCCCACCATCCCTGACCACTGGTCCTGTTAGCTAAGGATGATGAGAGTTGTAGTCCCAAAACATCTGGAGGGCCTATGCCTGAATTCGCCTATGCCTGAACCAGGCCTTGGGCTGATTAACATCCAATGCCCTTTTTAAATGCCTTGTGGAATGAGAGATTATTGGTTTGTTTTTGTTTTTACTTTTATTATGTATTTTGCGTTTTTTATGTTGTGAACTGCACTGAGATCTATGGATGAAGGACAGTACAAATAATGATGATGATGATGATGTCCCATTGTGTTCCGTGGGACTTGCTCCCATGTGTGTGTTTATAGGATTGCTGCCTTAAAGGTTATATATTGGAGTAACCATGTAGACATGATTCTGTTGGAACTCAGAAGAAATACAGTATTTGACATTTGTGTTCTTGGCATAGATGCAAAGTGAATTTGAATCTGAATTCATGCAAAAGGAACTCAATAGCTACCTATGCTGGGTATAATTCCATCAACCATGTGGTCGCTGAAGCAGTACCAGAGCAAAGTCTTCCCAGGACAGCAGACTGAATAACTGTTTGCTTTGACAGAGGTCAGTCATGCAAGTAGCACAGATCCAAAACAGTTCAGAATTATGGCGGTGGCTGTTTTTTCAGCTGCAAGGAAGCTTTCAAAATGCTCAGATTTCAGCCTCGCTCATCAAACAATCCTTCTTGTAACTAGATCAGGGTAGCAGGAAATAAACCTGATGTGTGCGATGGGTTTGGGGCAGGGATGTGCAATCACAAAAGCACTGAGGTACTGCTGTTTAGTATTTATTTGTCAGGAATGTGCAGCTGAGATGGTTTATCTTCTGCACATTGAGATAACATTGTCAGGCACGTCTTGGCTGAAAGCACTTTCAGATGTCTCATTATCTAAAGAACTTGGTTGCCAATTCCTTTGCATGTAAGCTAAGCTGAAAATTGGAGCGGGAGCTGCAAATCTAAACCAAAATCACACTTACATGATATTTTCCTGCGAGATTTTAAAAGCAAAAACAAAAACAAACTACACCTTGTATTTTCAAATCTCCTCGTGACTTCAGAAGGCTCTTGGTTGATAGGATGTGCAATGAGAAGAGTCAGATAACTATTCCAATTGAGCAGCAATTCAAGCATTTTAAAACAGATGTTTCTACCAATGAAAGGAATATCTTGCTGGTAAATGAATAAATTAAGCCACCATATATAGGTGAAATCATGAAGCTGTTTGTAGAAATAGCTTCCTTTGACTCCATATTATATACAAATCCTCTAGGAATTCAGTTTATGGTTTAGTTTATGATAAAGGAATATAACCTGGCTTTGTTTGTGTGAAGAAATGTACACAACCTGTTGAAAACCACTCTGTTTGTGCCAGTCTTATGAGATTGTGTATTTTTCAAAAGCCTGCTGTTTTAAATTGGCAGCTGACTGACTAATCACACTGCTTAATCTTTTAAGCAGGAGCTAATGTAAGTGGAAATCCGTAGAATATTGGTCAGAGGAATCTGTGGAACAGCATCAAAGATAACCACCAATATGTTAAATGCATTTTGGTCATTCACATGAAATGGATCACATGTTTTTTACAGGTTTGCTTAGAGAGCATTTCTCTTTGTTGGCATGCTATAGCCCAGGGGTGGCCAACTTCCAAGAGACTGCGATCTACTCACAGTGTTAAAAACTGACAGTGATCTACCCCCTTTTTGGGGGGTTAGGGTCAAACTTGTTGAGTTTTTTCAGGGAGGAGGTAAAATGTTGAGCTTTTTTTTTAGGAGAGCCACAGTTGTTCAGCTTCTTTGGGGGGGGAAGCCAATGATCTACCAGTGACCTACCACAGACGTCCGGTGATCTACCAGTAGATCACGACCTACCTGTTGGACATGCCTGCTATAGCCCAAGGAATATATAGCGCATGCTGGATACCCTTGTGCTCACTGCAGAAAGTCACCTCTGTAACATGCATTTCCCAGTTGTCATCATCTAGGTGGATCGGCAAGGACTGAGATGGGATGAATTTCCCCCACAGGTCTGAGTTACATGGTCCAGAAATGCTGAAACAGGCCTTTGCGTTATTTGCAGAGAGTGCGCCAGATAAAATTAACTCGGATGACTACATTTCAGTTCACTTCTCTTTTCCTTGATCTGATCCCTGGTTATTTTCGGTCCCCAAAGGATGGCTGCTGTTCCCTTTCCCTTCCCAAACGGCATACTCTGGCTTGGTGGTCCTGTCACAAGCAACATGCTTAATGTCTGCTAACTTTGTCTTATCAGAATGATATTTGCGTTGGCACTTTTCGTGACCTACCATGCAAGAGGAGTCATTTGCAGAACTGCTGATACAGGACAGTGCAAGGGGAACTCTTGTCATTTGAAAGACAGTTAACTGGCTAGAAAAATGATCTTCTAATCTTAAGTATTATACACAAGGTCCTCCAGTATAGAGCAGAGCCTTTACAAGTAACAGTAGTTTGTGCTGTTTATGCTGACATTACTTGCAGCATTTGCAATGGTGTCAGCTGTTTCATCCGTAATATGTTAACTTTAAAAAACTGACTGCCTTCAAATTTTTGAAATAATACAAATAAGCTTCCTCCAAGGTGTTCATTATTTGTTGGGAAAATCAGATTTGTAATATATTTTTTGCTCACCCTGAATATCATAGAATCGTTTAAAGAAATTTATTTTCCACCTTTAAACACTTAATTGCTATAAGCACAAGCACACAAACTTACGTAACATATGGCTATGTGTGTTTTATTTTTATGTGCAGCAGTATTTCCCCCTAGTATAATATCTAAAGAATGTAGAATTCATTTTTACTTTACACATTTTTATGCCCTGGTTTGCCCTGCTGTGTAATGCCAATAGCCCACCCCTCTAACGTCTCAGGTTGGGTTTATCTCCTTATTAGGATTCCTTTCCTTAAATCAGACCTTCAGTTCTTTCATGTAATCATGGATTTAGAAGAGACCATGATGATAGTAGCTCTGTTCTTTATCAGCCCCAATTATGCTTTTAGTTAATAAATCCTTAAAATGTTTCTTGTGCATAGTTCAAATGAAGTGGCTTAGCTAACATGTAACACTAAACCATGGTTTGGCACTATGTGGATGAACTTCAATGAGCCCAAGTAAATCATTGGGCTTGCCCCAATCCCTTTCCCCGTGAACTCGGGCAGAGAACTTGAATTTACAGTTAAAGAACCTTCGTTTATTTTTGCTGATTTAAAACAAACTCTGACTAATTTAATAAGCGAGCTTATTAAGAAACTGGCCAGAATTGGTTTTGAATCTGGATTCCAGGTTTCAACAGTTAGCTGAGATTCTTTTCAAAGGGAACGTAAACTCAGCTGAAGTTCTTGTCCTAGAGCCTTGTAAGAGGAGAAGGGAGTGGGAAGCCTAGGAGTCCAGTACTTAATTTGGGCTCACTAATGCTTGTTCGTGTAATGGTTTTGCATTATGTGGAAATGTGGCTTATACATCTAATGCAACAACAACAACAACAACATCCCTCCTCGGGGGGGGGGGACTTATATGTGTGATTGACACCTATGTTTAGGTTCTGCATTATTTTTCTACATTGAAGTGTCACATACACTTGCTCGTGCATCTATTATTATTATTATTATTATTATTATTATTATTATTATTATTTATACCCCGCCTTCCCAGTCAAGACCGGGCTCAGGGCGGCTAACAACAAGAATATCAAAGCAAGCATAAAAGAAACAATTCAATTAAAATGCAGACTAAATACAATGTTAAACAATTTTAAAATTAGGAATCTACATGTGCAACCTCATTTAAATATCTGTAGGATAAATATCTGTAGCGGCACCCACCCTGTGGAATACCCTCCCACCAGAGGTCAAAGAGAACAACAATTACCAGACCTTTAGAAGGCATCTTAAGGCAGCCCTGTTTAGGGAAGTTTTTAATGTTTGATGGATTTCTGTATTTTAATATTTTGTTGGAAGCCGCCCAGAGTGGCTGGGGGAACCTGGCCAGATGGGCGGGGTATAAATAAATAAATAAATAAATAAATAAATAAATAAATAAATAAAGTAGGATAAAGCCTTAGGGGAGGGTAACACCGGGGTCAGACTGAGTCAGTCCAAAGGCCAAGCGGAACACATCTGTCTTGCAGGCCCTACAAAAAGATGACAACTCCCACTGGGCCCTAGTCTCCTAAGAGAGAGCGTTCCACCAGGTCGGGGCTAGTACTGAGAAGGCCCTGGTCCTGGTCGAGGCCAGTCTAACCGCCTTGTGACTCGGGATCTCCAGTATGTTATTATTTGTGGACCTTAATGTCCTCTGCAGGGCATACCGGGAGAGGCGGTCCCGTAGGTACAAGGGTCCTAAGCCGCATAAGAAAGAAGTCAACACAAGCATATTGATATGCTATGTTACACAAAGTGCATTGCTGATGTACAGTAAATCTGTCGGTATCTTTTACCGGTGCACTGCATGCTGCGATTTCAGTGAGTGGCTTTCAGGCCAAGGTATTTGGCAATAGCAGCGTAATGGGCTAACTCATGTGCACACATCCCAGCAGAAGACATTGAGAGAAGAGTATCCCTAAAAGGAAGAACAAATAAAAACAAGGCAAAATCTTATCAAGTAGATTTGCTGGGGGAGAAGCTTGACGTTCCATTGATTTTGGTATTTGGTTGTCACCCTGTGTGAGCAGGTTCAAAATGGAGCTTAAGAAGAAGAGAAGTAAGTTGTGTGGACTGCCAAATGGGTGACTTAGCCACAAAGGAACTGAGGCATTGGTAAACCTTGTGGGTTACATGAGGCAGACAATGGCATCAAATTAGCAATGGTATAGATAATGGGTAGGCAAACTAAGACCCGGGGGCTGGATCCGGCCCAATCGCCTTCTCAGTCAGCCTGCGGACGGTCTGGGAATCAGCATGTTTTTACATCATTCTAATGTGTCCTTTTATTTAAAATGCATCTCTGGATTATTTGTGGGGCATAGGAATTCGTTCTTTTTTCTTCTTTCCAAAATATAGTGCAGCCCTCCACAAGGTCTGAGGGACAGTGGACCGGCCCCCTGCTGAAAAAGTTTGCTGACCCCTGGTATAGATAGAAATACTTCCATTTCCAGATAACTGGAAAGGGAAGGTATATCACCTTCTAAAAGACTTAACAAACTCTATAAATACCATAATAAAAAAATTCCTTCAGTAGCACCTTAAAGACCAACTAAGTTTTTATTTTGGTATGAGCTTTCGTGTGCATGCACACTTCATCAGATACACTGAAACAGAAGCCACCAGACCTTTATGTATATTCAGAGGGTGGGGGGTGGGGGTGATGGGAATGGTTGATGGGCTGATAGGAGTGGTAAACCTGTGGATGACTGTTAACGACTGTTAATGAGTGCAATTGGTCTTGCGGGGGAAAAGCAAGGGCTGAGGTGCTAAGGAAAGCTTGATCATGTATAATGAAATAAGAATCCTATGTCTTTGTTCATTCCAGGTGGCTCCATGGTTTTAAGCTTGCTAATGAGTTGCAATTCAGCAACTTCTCTTTCCAGTCTGTTTCTGAAATTTTTCTGTAATAAAACAGCTGCTTTGAGATCTTGTATAGAATGTCCTGGGAGATTGAAGTGTTCTCCTACTGGTTTCTCTGTCTTGCGGTTCCTGATGTCAGATTTGTGTCCATTTATCCTTTGGCGTAGGGTTTGGCCTGTTTGTCCAATAAATACCCTTTGTCTATAAATACCCTTTCAGTTCTCTCCATAGCCCTCAATACTTCTGCGCTTAATGAATGATTTTTCTTCTTCCCACAAAATTCCTGGATATCTCCCCCCATGACTTGAATGGAAGCCCTGTGGTAGCTGAGAATTACTCTCTGTGCGACCTTATTCCCATGACTTCTGCAAGGAAAACTCCTCTTGCTCTGTGAGCAGATTTTAAAAAATCAGTGCAGGTGACAAGTGAAAGGCACTGATACTCAACCCCTCAGGATTCAGACCCAATAGGGTGGAATGGGAAGCAGAAAGGAGAAAGACAACTCAGTCATCAGAAACATGGTGGGATGGTGGGCTATTATGAGCAAATGATATTTGATAGGAAAAGAATTTCCCTAAAGCAAAGAATTTTCATATCAGAAAGATTCACCAGAGGGGAAAAAGGGAGTTAGTTCAGAAACAGTAATACCTGGCACTGTTGGAGGAAGAGACCTTTGATGTATTTGCCTTCCAGCTGGATTTATTCACCATGCAGCTAATGCTCTTCTTTATTATAGTAAAGTTACACCCCACTGCATGCCGTGATAATAAGACTACAGTGACTGGCTGTATTAGTATAGGTAGTGAGATTCTATCTCTGAACCTGTGGTCAAAATGAAAATGTGCGATAAGATGCTCACATTCCAGTCACTTAGAGTTGTGAAACAGTGCGTCTCACTGAGCCCAGGGCTTCTCTGAGTGAAGCTTAGAGTCCCAGGTGTTGTCAGGAGTCTTCAGGGCTGTTAGCGGGAAAGGGGAAAGAATTTCTTTCTTGTTAGCTCAAATTACCTTGTTTGGGGCAAATGAAGTTTCTTCCTTAAGCTGTTCTTCCTTGTTATCGTAGGTCTGTCCATCAGGTGGACTTCCATCATGCTGCTCTCAAAGTGAGACACAGAGCTAGGTGACTATCCCTTCAGTAAATCACGAAACATGTGAGCAGGTTGACAATGGCTTGCTTGTATTAAGAAAGGGACTTACGGGAAACAATATACCGTACTTTTCCGTGTATGAGGTTGTTGGTTTTTTTTACTGTAAAATAATGTTCAAAATCTGGGCTTGTCTTATACACGGATAGTGCAGCTGGGGGATTTTCCTTAATTGGAGTCCCCCAAAATAGAAAAAAATATGGTAATCTATAAGCGGCAAGGTTAGGGGTGCCCCCGCCCCAGATTTCAGTCTACAGGTGGGGTGTTGGTTTGAAAGGCTCCACACGTGCAACTGCAAATCAAAATGAAACATCAAGGCACAGCTGTTTTGCTGTACCATTGGTTACTATTTCCATGGAAATTTTCATTCAGTTGTAGTGCTGTAATTCATTCTGACAGCAGGGTGGACAATTGCCCTAGAATTATACCACTTTGTATTGTTGCATGTACAGATGAGGCCCTTCATAGTACAGTGGTACCTCGGGTTACAAACGCTTCAGGTTACAAACTCTGCTAACCCGGAAGTAGTACCTCAGGTTGAGAACTTTGCCCCAAGATGAGAATGGAAATTGCGCAGCTACGGTGCGGCAGTAGCGGGAGACCCCATTAGCAAAAGCATGCCTCAGGTTAAGAACGGACCTCCAGAACGAATTAAGTTTGTAACCTGAGGTACCACTGTATCTTATTTGCAGCTATTTTAAATAAATATTTTATACCATGTTGTTTGAACTGCATGTGTTTGTGTGTGTATAAATCTTGCTAAATAAACAAAATAAACAGAATATAGTAAGGAGAAAGATTAAAGCAGAACATGAACTGGCAGTAGAGTAGAAATGGCTCTTGGGTTGGGGCTGGATATGTTGACTCTTCCAGCTTCTAACTGAACTTCTGATTCATCTCTTTTATGTGCAGTCAGATCACATGATGAAGTCAATTCAATGCTTGTTACCTCAGGAAAACCTATTGATAACCACGTTCTTTCTTTATGGAGTATATTTCTTGGTCTTGCTGTCTGTGATGGCAAGTCGAGATCCTGACAGGAGTCTACATTCTCAAGCAAAGTAAATGGGTTGGAAATGTATGTGCCATTTCTTTTGAAGGTCCCAATTTATTTCTACGATTTATAAAATATATATAGAAGATGTAAATAGTCATTCCTTAGTCACCTGTGGTAGGCAGGTGTTGCTTCCAGGCAACCAGAGGGGAAACTTGATTCTCTTTTAATCAGAGAAGTAAATTATATTTGCAGAGAGAGATAATTATTGAAATTAAAACACTGGGATAGGAAGTGAATAAGAAAAGTTCCATCAAATTTATTTCAATAGATTTTCAAACCAGTGTTAATATATTAAGCTTAATCAACTACTTAGATATTCAGACCCTTTTGCTTAGGTAGTCAAAGGGAAAGCTATTTATAATTAATGCATATACTCTAATAAAATCAATGAAACAGAAACCCTTTTCTTTTATACTTGGGTCAAGTTTGGCATATATTATTGGTGCTACTTATTTGAATCTGATTTCAGCCCATGCTGGATCATAATGGGAGGTTTTGATGCATATACAGGAACGATATACCATATTATTTCTGCAAAATTCAGTATTTATTTTATTATTGCTTCACCAGGTATACTGGGAACAGAGGTAACTTGATGACCGCAGTTGTCCACATTATAGTATACCCCTTTTGGACTAGTTCAAAAAAAATTATCTGGGCATGTTAAAATCGATTTAGTTGATTCAAAATACAGCGGCTTTGTTACTGTCTGGTCATATGGATCATATCCCATCAGTTTGTAAACAATGACAATAGCTTCTAGTCAGTTTTTGAGCACCAGAGTGCTGGTTCTTATATTTACAACGCATAGAGGCTTGCAACCAAGGCGTTTTAAGAATCCCCTCTATCTGAAATAACTTGACTGGGTATTATGATCATTTTGTGAAGGATGGTAGGGTCGCCATGTTTTGAAGATCAAAAAAGAGGACACATTTGTCGATGCCCGTGGCGGGAGGGGGAAAGGGGTGTGGGAGAGAAGATGCTGGCCTAGGTAGCCCTCTGCAGGATCCTTTTTATGGTGCTATGGGTTCAGCCTAGAAACTCTAACAACTGTGTCATGTTAGCTCTCAGTTTAATTATTGAGATAATCTTCTAAGGTCCTTTCTGCCCTCCATCATAAGCACAGTAGGTGAGCCACAGGATGGGAGCTTTCTGATGTTGACAACAAGAAAGGAACCTTAGTTTTATGGTTGGATCCTGCAGGATCCTTTCTATGGCCAAACACTCATGTCTGAATTAGCTCTTGTCCAATTTTAACATTCCCGGAACGTCAGTTCCCGAGTGCGTGTGTGGTCCATTGCTACCAAAGAAAAAACGAGGACATTCTGGCAAATTCAAAAAATCCGCCAGGACAGAAATCTTACCCCTGAAAAAGAGGACATGTCCTGGAAAAAGAGGACGTATGGCAACCCTAGATGGTATCTCTGTAGGAGATGAGGTTGGTGATTGGAAATAGAACCTTTTTCATTGTGGTGCCCTGCCTCTCTGGAACTTATTCTTCAGGCAAGTTCACCTGGACCTGAGTCTTTTCTTCTTCATTTTGGTACCAGGTGAAAACTTTGTATTACCCCAGACTTTTTAGATGTGGTTTTATGACCATGTTACTGCTGTGTTTTTTTTTTAAAAAAATGTGTTCCCCTTTAAACTTTGTTTGAATGAGCTTTTTATTGATTTTTATTTTTCATTGCATGCCACTCAGTAAGCCCTGTGGGCTGAAGAACAGGGCAATAAGTGCCTAAAATAAAATAAATGAAGCCAGTGGATAAGTTCTGAGCTAGGACCATTCAAATTAGCTCATAAATCCAGGTTGTAGATGAGACACAAATAACTGACATTGGCATGTGTGGTTAGCTGGGTCACTAAAGGTTGTAGATGGGCTAATAATATTTGTGGATTTCTTTGTATTGCAAGAATACAAAAAATTCATTCGGGAGAAGCATTTGATGAAGCCATTTTACTGTAGAGGGGGCACTGAAGAGGAGGAAGATATTTAAAAGAAATTAAATAATAATAGTCTGGCTTTCGTATGACAACGGTTAATCTTTTTCAAGTATTACAATTTCTAAGGGGCAAAATAATGTAATGGAAGCAGGAGGATTAGTCTGGCACTACGCTCTGAAAAAAAAAAAGGGTAGGCAAGAAAAAGGATTTTCCTTGGAGAAGATGCTTTAACCGACTCTTGAACAAGATTGATTTTAGGGATTTTATTTGTTATTAAGACATTACAGAGACCTATTTGCTATGTATAGCACACTGCGCATAATGCAGAAAACAAACATGAAGAACAGAAGAAGGTTGTTCTCATTCACTTTTGGCTGTTTCTCTAGGTATAGTACATAGCATACTATTAAGCTGAGATTTTGATCGTGAGTCGGGACCATGAATTTAAACTAAGGAGCTTCCTATTGCAGGAGGAAACTTGTTAGATTCCCCTTAGGATGAAGAGATGGGAGAGTTTGAGGTTTATAGGCAAGAATGGATTTTTTTGAGCCGTGTTCTTCCCTCAAAGAGGACAAGCCAGGGAAAAAGTAGGCCTAGTGTTGTTTGATACGGGTGTGATAGGAGAGACAAGAGATGTGAGTGTGTGAGAGGGAGACCACAAAATGGCAAATCTGTATCCACTTCGATTTAACTTCCTTCCTCACAACATCCCTTGCATCACACAATTTGCCTTAACTCTGCCTTCCCTCATGGCCTTAAGTCCAGAGTTCCTGTGAACACACAGCTCACCTGATGGAGGAAGGGGGAAGATGGTTTCCTCTGATTCCACTAACTTGTGTGGCCTGAAAAACTGCTCTGGGAGTGTTGTGGGGGCTTCGGGAAAGTGGGAATTGGCAGAAATTATGGAATGATTGCAATTCCTTATGTGGAAGGCACAGTCTGGATCAAGCCCCTAATATTTAACATGCTTATTCATGATTTTTGCTGCGGTGGCTGTTTCCTCTCTCTCTGTGATTTTATTCTTACATGTGGAAAGTCCCAGATTCCTCTCCAGACAGAGCTGGTGAAAAAAGGCAAAAAAACACTGTTGTCTGAAACCTTGGAGAAGCCATTGCCAGCCGGTGGAAGAAAGGCTCACCTAGAAGATAGACCAGTGGCCACTTATATTGCAAATTCAGTTGTTGTTGATCAGGCATCCCCAAACTTCGGCCCTCCAGATGTTTTGGACTACAATTCCCATCATCCCTGACCACTGGTCCTCTTAGCTAGGGATCATGGGAGTTGTAGGCCAAAACATCTGGAGGGCTGCAGTTTGGGGATGCCTTTTGTTGATCAACTAAACTTATTCCTATTGAGATTGCTTTTAGCTGAACCGTTTTTAAAAATTCTTTTGTAAAAGTATTTTTTTAATGCACGGTGGAGTATGAAGATATAAAGTAATAAAATAAGGAAATGTATCATTATTGTGCATTTCTTAATCTTAAGATTTGCAAACTTGCAATTTGGATAGGGACCAATCCAGCAAGTGGCTCCTGTCAGCCTTCTCAGTGCTTGCTAATAAAGTGAGGTTAGTAGGTGGCTTTTTGCTTTCCACAAGTTCAAACGCGCTGCTTGATCTTTCCCAAGGTCCCAAATGCGGTGGGTGTTTTGATCTGAGCGCGTCACAATTAAAACCTTTGAGTCGGAATTCCCTCTGCGCCACTGCTGCTTCAAAAGAAGACAAACAATAACAAAACAAAAAAAACCAAACAATATCCGTTCCTTTTTTCCTCCCTCAGAGTTCAGTCTAGTCGGGACCTATTCTCTGTAGCTTAAGGGCTATAGTTACAGCAGTTAACTTTTTTTAAAACAAGGAATTAATGTACATTAAAGAAAGGCTTCTTTGTGCTAAGCACTGTACAATATAGTGTTTTTAAAAGTCTGAAAATATGTTAGCAGAAAAGCCTAGGCTGTAATTTAGATAACAACCCTGACAATGAGCTAGCTTGTTAATTGTAAAGACTTGTGGAGAGCTGCCAAGTCCAGAACCCTCCTTTTTATAGCCTGCTATGAATTCCTCTTGTAGACAGTGAATGACGTTACACTGGGTTCTATGCTATATTTTGGACCCTTTCGCTTGGTTTCTTGCCTCTGCGCTGTGATAGTCATTTGACGGATGCTTTTACAGTGCAAAAAAAGAAGCACCCAACTAGCATAATGGGTGGTCCATGGAGCAAGGCAGGCCAAAAAAGAAAAAGAGGGGGGAAAGCGCTGCAGATTGCATGTTGATGCTCCAGACCTCATTGTAAGCACTCCTTAAACCCAAGAATGCAGGATGCAAACAGGCAACGCTAGCCAAATTACTCATCTCGAAACCATTCTACAAATTGTGGTTGGTGAGCTATGCTTTCCAGCTTTGTACTTCACAGCACTTCTGTCAGTAATGCTGTGTGCTCGAAGTGCGGGGCTGTTTCCAGTGCACGCACACATACCCTCCAGTTAAATGCCATAATGAAGAGGAAAGCTGTGCTTTCTTTGATCTAGTTTGCTGGATTTGTTTTCAAGTACGTGTGGGGAGGGGGTGAGCGGAGGAGGGATTGTTCCTTTCCAGCAACTTGTGGAATAAATTTGCTTCGTATATGAGATGTTAGTGTCCTTGCTAGGAATCGACAAATCAATCTATTTCTGGCCTGTGCTACTTTTTTTTTTGCATGTGTTCTGTCTCATTTCTGCATTGGATCTGTGATTTTTTTAAAAAACAAAAACCTACCCAAAATTGTCTTGGATACAATACAGTGGTACCTCTGGTTACGAACTTAATTCATTCCAGAGGTCCATTCTTAACCTGAAACCGTTCTTAACCTGAGGTGCTACTTTAGCCAATGGGGCCTGCTGTGCCGCCACCACGCAATTTCCGTTCTCATCCTGAGGTAAAGTGCTTAACCCGAGATGCTACTTCCAGGTTAGTGGAGTCTGTAACCTGAGGTGTTTGTAACCCGAGGTACCACTGTACATCACATAATTTTGGATTGCCTTCTTCGTGACACCCCTCCTAGTGACTCCCTTACAGCTTAAAATACCGATTTACGAAGAGTCTGTAATCCAAAATTTGTTGAGGGGTGGTACTCCCGAAAGTACCAAGATTGTTTCGGGGTATTTGGCTAAATCTAAAGCTAAATCTAAAGTTGCCTGATCTTGTGGCTGTCTAGCCTATCTAGTCTTTTATATAACGTATGTGTTTGGATTATCAATGTACTTGGATGGCTTTGTATGATTTTATCGTTTAATCTTATGCCAATAAAGGCCAATAACAACAGCATCATTACAATTAAATATGCATTTCGGACTTCTTTTGAAATATGCATGTTTGTGGGGGCTGACAACAGCATTTGAATGTTTGGGAAGTGCAAAACTTAGTAGATAACTTAGGTTCCGAGCCGTAGATTAGTCCAGGAGATATGGGTCAGGTCAGCTTCAGAATTCACAAGTATCTTAATTCTCAAGGCATCAGCAAGTCTTTGCATTTTAACTGTTGCCAGCTTTGGCTTATTACAGTAGTTCCTTCCATTAAGGGCTGAATAGCAAGGTCAAACTGAAAAAGCTCCCCCCCCCCCATGCAGTGCTGGACATTTGGGTGGGTAAAGATGCTGTATGATTGTTTTGTTGCATACTCAGCTTATGAAAAACAAAAGTCAAGGATGAAATGTGGTTGACTCAAGACTAGGGGTGTGCCAAACATTCCTTGGAGGCAGGGGCAGGATATTCAGTGGGCCATTTTAAAAGCATGCAGAACAGGACCGGATTTAGGTTTGATGAGATCCTAAGCTACTGAAGGTAATGGGGCCCTTTATATGCCCAGATGTCACTTTTTTGTGTTGAATATATGCTATATGGTATATTTATGAGCCTAACAGGTATCTAAAGCTATTTGCAGATAACAAATAGGAGCTTACACAATGCAAAACACTGTTGATGTATGTAGGTTTTATTTTACATGGAAATGTACATCCAGTTTTTTCCGTTTATTTTTTTTTTTTTTTGGCCACCCAAGAGAGTGGGGCCCTAAGGTATAGCTTGTTTAGCTTATACGTAAATCTGGCAATGGTGCAGGAGCCAGTTGAGCTTGGAACCAAGCTGCTTGGTGATTTAAAATGGTTTTTAAGATGAAAACAAAGGGAGCCCTCCCCACTTTGGTTGTCTATTTATCTATCTTCTACCTATCTACCATCTCTATCTATCTATATCTATCTGTCTGTCTGTCTGTCTCTCTATAATCTACTTACTTACGGTAATTATTTACTTACCCAAAAGAAAATGATGTTCAACCCTCCGCCCAACAAAAATTTCCACCTCACCTTCTCAGTAGGCAAAAACTTTGCAAAGGTGGAAAGGTGATTTGGAGGAGCTGGGTAGCAAGTCTTTTAATCGTTTATTTTTTAGACCCAAGTTTAAGCCAATACACCCTTGGGTTTTTGGTGTTTTTTTGTAATTGGAAATGCTATCTACTTAATTATGGCGTACAAAAGAGAATTTACATCATTTTAAAACCAAAATTAATCTTAGTCCTCAATTATATGATTTCAAAGATGTGTTGAAATGCTGCGGCTCACACGTGGATGACTACAGCCCCCAAATGCTTTTCTACCTAGCAATAATCCACATGGAAGCTGTATTATTTGGACCAGCTCTCCATAAAGTCAAGGGATGCTTATTTTCTCCAAGCAGTTGTGTAACGTGTACATGATTAAAGGTAAAGGTAAAGGGGCCCCTGACCATCAGGTCCAGTCGTGTCCGACTCTGGGGTTGCGGCGCTCATCTCGCTCTATAGGCCGTACATGATTACTTTGTCATTATTCACTGGTGCAGTGCTTTTTAAAAAATAAACTATTTAAAAGTGTTTATTGAGTTTGGTTAATTATAACTTTTGAACAATTAATTTTTGAACAGTTAACAAAAGCAGTCACCTCCTGAAGGAAAGAGGGGAACGATGAGATCAGGAAGCCAGTTTAATTGAAAGTCTCCAGGGGCATCCCTCTTATTGTAGATTGTATGTTTGTTTAGCAGAGACAACCTCAGTTTCACTGATCCATTGGCCCACTGAAGAAGATACGTAAGACCTCTGGTGTTAACATAGATGTTCTTGACCCCTTATGCAAATCTGTAATTTCTAGTTCACAGGAAGTGTCCACAATGCATATGCATAACCTAGATTTTACCTGTTAAAATAATAATTTAAAAGAGGCAAAGTGAGATTAATCCTAGGTTCAATATCATCCTCAAAACATGCAGTCAAGGTGAGCACCCAATGCACAAATTCCAAGATGCTGAACTTTGATTAGGTATCAGTGCACACACAACAAATCATTTTGGTGAATGAGTCTTAGGCACAAGCCTAATGTAGCAGATCTAATAGATTTTAGCACATTTTGACACTGAAGATTATTGAGTTGAGTGATAAATAACCACCGATGCAGTGATGAATATTGTCCAAATCAGGTTTAAATTAGTTGGTGGAGTTAGTTGAGCGCCTCTTTCATTCTTAATTAAAGTAGTTTTACTTTTTCCATTATTTGATCTTTAATTCTTTCCAACTCTGTGGCAGGTGTAGAGGAAATATTACAATTTTCTTTTCACATATCATTTTTATAATAATAGCATTGTTCTATTAGAAAACTGGCTTCTTGATTCATGTACCAATATTTGAAATCATGTCAGCCTGCACGTCAATGTTGTGTATATAATTCATGCTGCCCTTTTCTTTTAATTTTCTATTCTGATAGGTTAACACAGTTGGGTTGTAAAAGGCTCAAGAAACAAGTCAGGTGTAAATATACATCTAGAGCATAGAACACCACTTATCCCTCACTGGAGACCAGTGTGTGTGGCCTGTCTCTTCAAGAGAAATGCCTAGTCTATCATAGAAATTCTGCTCCCCTCTCCATAGCTCACTGGGGACTAGTTGGATCCTTAGGGTGTGTTCACATTACTCTTTACTGAGGCTCTAGTGTACTCACAACACTGATTTTTTAAAGCAGGGGTAAAATGACATTAGCCACAATCCATCTGTATCCTGTAGCTTTTTAGAGAAACGCTCCTTTTCGATGTGCTTTATCTCAAACCAGCTTCCATGCACTTTGAAAATGGAAGCCCTGCTTATGCTGAATAAACATAGTTCATACAGTTCCAAAATTGTCACACTTTAAGATGCTTGACGTTCTGCTGAAGTTGTCTTGCTTAAGGCAGTCCCAGTCTCATGGGATACTACAAATGGAACTTCAGCTGGCTCCTGGATTTCTAATCACCTTTGCTCCAAACCTTTGCACTGATCTTTGGTGATGAAATCCACATCTTAGAATACCAAGGAATGCATTGTTCATTGTAAGCAACCCTTGAGTGCTTCTTTCCTTCCCTCTTGCGGTTAGGAGCATTACAACAGATATGCCAAGTTGACCATTTTGAGTGTGATTAGAAATTTTATGGAATTCCTCTTGATCTATCTTGCACTACTTGCACTACTTGTTAGTGCAGCAGGTACAAACAGCCTAGGCTATATACATGTTAGCTGTGCAGTGCAATTCTGTGTGTGTCTACTCAGAAATAAGCCCCATTGGACTGTGGGATTTATTTTCAGGTAAATGAGTACAGGGTCGTAATCTTAAGGAGCCAATTCTCTTGAATTGATAATAGGAAAACCTACATTCTCCCCCAAACCAAAGGTGTGAATGTGCTCCCTGAATATTTATTGGCTTAATTGGATGTGATGTTAATTGCATTAATGGATTTGAATGAATGAATGAATGAATGAATGAATTTATTTATTTATTATTTCGGTCACAGACCAGTTCTAGCCCACATAGAATATCAAGGAAGTCATAAAACACGATAGGGATACATTTGAATTTGCAATTGGGTATAACAGGGACAATACAGATATAGCAACAGTTAGAAAATATATAAATCAAAACTTAGTCACTAACATATAACCTAAAATTATCATTTAAGGCCTTAATCATTATGATAGCACAGCTTGTTCCCTCGGTTTTATGACAGTCACACAGAATTTGGCTACCCTTAACGTGATCTCAGGATCCTTGTCTTCTACCAGGGATTTTAGACATCGAAGTTCGGATTCATTTGGAGATTTTTGCATAGCAGGGGTAATAAATACAGAGCGTATATCCCCGTAGAAACAGCAGCGTAACAAGGCATGAGAGACAGTTTCTACCTCCATCAAGCCGCAGGGGCAGACTCGTTCCGCATATGGTTTACCCTCGAATCTGCCCTGCAGTAAGGCAGATGGCAGGACGTTGAATCTAGCAAGGGTAAATGACTGTCTGTATTTAGGTATTTGTAATTCTGACAAATAATTTGCTGGGGTAAATCCTCTCCCATTATCTTTTATTGCTGGGTGTTTATTCATCTCGCTCACGTGGCATTGCAGTTCCACATCCCAAATTCACTGGTGGATTATTGCTCTAGCTTTCTCATAACCTACAACTATCAGGGCCTATGGGGAAAACCCCAAGGCTCTTAGCTTTTCATGCAGTGTAGCTTTCCATTTGGATTGGTAGGAACCCAGTAGGGTTAAGGGTGCCAACCCAACAGGTAAAAAAAGATAAGTTTTAACCAATAATGGATCCCATATCTGAGCGCTAACAGGGATTTGCCTGACACACAAGAAGGGATCCCTAGCAGGCAGCGATAGATCTTAGTTTGGAATGATTCTAAGGGGAGGCAAGGTTTAAGAAGCTGAAGATCTGAGAGCCATATGTCAGCTGTGCATTTAATGTGTATGTTTCTTATCTAAACAGGTTTAGCTTGAAATACAGACTCAGCTTTTGAGATGTGATTTTTGTCTGGGACTTGGCAGGGAGAAAACTTCCCCTCCCCAGCGTCCCTTACTTTATGTATCAAGAAAATGTTTGTGTGGATTGCATTCACAGAATTTAACATCATGTTTACTTGGGCTTTCATATTGATATGTGTACGAGAGCAATGTTATTTATTCATTTGATGCTGTTGTTGTTGATGATGTTGATATAATGAAATTTATTCAAAGTAATTGTTGGTGTGGAGTTCGCAGTATTGATCTGAACACCAGGGAGTGCCATATTTCAGCCATTGTGTGCAACTCAGTGAGTGAGTGTTCCATTTGAACACCACTGAAATTAATGTAAGCACAATTTCTATAAGATTGTGCCCATTTTAAAAAAAAGTAAGTTCAATTAGATCCATGAGATTTGTTCGTGTGTGAATAGTTGTTTTAAAGTAATATTTCAGTCATCATTTGCATGACGAATTACGTTTGAAGCCAAGTGAGAAAATAGCTTTTTCAATGTAGATAGAATTGTTGTACGGTATCCAGCTGTACCCTTCTGCTCATTGATCCAGCGCTGCTTTCACAAACTGAATGGAAGAGGAGATTTTATGAAGGTTCCACTTTTACCTGCAGCTTCCCCTTGCCACTTACTGTGCTATTTCAAAGTGTCCCCCAACCTTCTGATTCAGAAGGGTGTAGCAGGGTTGCAGAGAAAAGGGAAGAATCAGTGAAAATTGCCTGCCTGCTGATGGCTGCCTCTGCTGGATCAAAAATCCTATCAGTCAAATGACACAATTGATTACAACCCAATGTCTTAAAATGTACTGCACAGTATGCTCTGTTGCCTCACATGCCGTTTTACTCAGATTGTTTGCTGTTCAAGAAATATACTTTAACCTCTTCCACCTATTATAATCAGATGGGACATTTTGCTACGTAGAAGTTGGTTTGCCATATCTGAAGCCTTCCTAAAGGAGTATTTGCATAGCTCAGTTTCAGTTTGATGTCTACTAAAAAAAAAAAACACCAATTGCAGGCCATCAAACAACAGTATAGGTAAAATAAGCAAAGAAATATCAGGCGATGATGTAGTTTAATAATGAAATTATGAGGTTTTTTAATTAAAGCCAACTGGTGTTTGTTTTCTGTGCATAGCTGCCAAGTTTTCACTATTCTCGCGAGGAAGCCTATTCAGCATAAGGGAAAATCCCTGTAAAAAAGGGATAACTTGGCAGCTATGTTTCTGTGTGTGTGTGAGAGAGAGGGGTTTGAAATTACCAGGTGTGTTGCAAGACATTCTATAGAAGTCAGTAGGTATTGATCTAGCCTTGCATGGAGGAAATGAAAAACAGGAGCCATTTATGTGATTTTAATATTAAAGAGACTGATCATGCAGTGTGCTCAATAGTCAGATTTCCCTCTGAAGTGAATAGGAGTTAAGGCTGTTCAACAGCTTGGCACTGTTATAGTCACCAGAGCTTTGTTTTAAAATACTGGAAGGTAAAGGTCAGGTACAGTCAGAATATTTTATTCTCTTAAGCATGTGCCTATGAACTCCACTTAAAAACAAAACGAAACACCACAAACCCTGTACCAAGAGAGCAAATTTAGGAAGCCAAACATTCAAATTCAGAGGTCATATTTATATGCACATGATGGATATTATACAAGGAGTACTAATTTGGAACTCTTGGCTGCAAAACCTGCATGCTCTCTTGGTGATGAACCTTTCAATTCACTGTCTGGAAAATGACCCCCTACGCCAGGATTTTGGGGGGCCTGGCTAACAGAAGCGGAGCTCTGCTTTGTGGGCCTCCTGATTTTATAGTGTATAGTTATCAATTCTTTGTTCTTCCTACTACCTTTTCCTGGTAAGTAGAGTGGACATAAAAGAATCACATGGCCAGGGAAAACATTTACCCCCCTACACACACACACACACACACACACACACACACACACACACACACACACACCCTTTTGATTTAAAAACAAACAAAAAACAATGCTTATCTCCCTCATTCTGGCAAATTATGCTTAAGAATATAATTACAAAGATAATGAAGGATCTCTCGCTTATGCTTCTCATGTATTTGATGGGTCACTCAAATTAAGTGCACTTATTTCCAAATAAGTGCTACGGCCACCATTTGCAACTGCTTTCTTCCTTGCAATCCTGTAAAATGTCGCCAAGTGTTTGCACCTGAAGTACTCTGGCTCTCTCTGGTCCCTCTGGCTCATTGCGTGCTTCCAGTGGGGTTCCCCAGCAGCAAAACAGGTAGCTGCTGCCATTTGCTTCCTGAGCGTGCCATTTGTCAGGTGTCAGTTTAAAGGGACAAACCTATCTAACCCATCTCTGGAACTGTGGATGGTTTAGAAAGAAAATGGATTTAAACAATAGGGGTGATAATATTTAGTTCAGGCAGCGATGGAGCTGAACTCGATGCTCTATTCCAAGGAGGGTAGATTTATGACTTCGGAGCAGCAGTCAAGTAAAACATTCTTGTATTTCTTTTCCTCCCCCCCCCCTTCCTAACTTATAAGGCAAGTGGTGAGGAGTGATATTGTGTACAAGGCTATTACACTTTCTCTCTGGCCTGTTTAATGTCCTTGACACATACCAATTTCATCCAGCGACAGCAAGTATGCAAATTGGCGAAAAGCTCCATTAGGTTGTTCGAGGCTAGGGAAAGCCATCTGTCAGTGGCTGTGACATTTCCTAGCCTGGATCCTCATGTGGGAAACTGTCCTTGAGATACCCAGACAGATGAGTTTCCTCTAGTGTCTAATGTTCTCGGAATCTCTAAGGAAGTAGCCATACATTTTTTATCACCCTGACACTTTCGGTGATATGTGGTTCCCATCTTTTTGCGCACATGCACAGAGCATTGGTAGAGACAAAAATATTTTAAAAAGAGAGGAATGGGGGAGGTTTCTATCTTCCTGCAGTGATCACCTTGTCCCTGGACAGTGTTTCTACGAGAAATCTAAATAATGTCTAGGAATGTGGGCAACAGGTTACTTTAATGAATTGCCTACTGTCTTGATGCTTGGCTGTTTGACGGAGGATTTAAAGCAGGGAGGTGGGGAGCTAAACAGATCTGCAGCTGGCCAGAATCTGAATGAGACACCAGTTCGGTGTATGTCTTTGGAGAAGAACAGGATGTTAATATTTAAAAGAAACGAATGAAGATAGCAAGTTGGGAGTTCAAAATACAAGTGGGGTGAGACTTCAAAGTAAAAATAAATAAATTATCAGAGTGGGATACAACAGGTCTTGGTGTAGATGGGACCTGCCAGTGATCATGGTAAAGAGGAAAGGCATTGCTTTTTTTCTGATCATTGAATGTGCCTATTGCAGTTTGGGTTGATGGAAATAATGATGGGGTGGCTGAAGGTTATGCCATGCGGACTAGGAAACACCACCTTGTGTCTTGTGTTTGTGTTCCTTTCCTGTTATCAGGGGCCCATGGAAATTACTGCCCAAGCTCTGGATTGGTGACTTTAGAAGTGGCTTTTCCTGGTGAACGGTAGGGTTCTGTCCTTTCCTCTAAGGTTCATATATTATTCTACTAAGTTGTGGCTATTTTAACATGGCTCCAACCCCACTGCCAGTAATGGTCTGTTACTTAAGCAGCAGGAACTAGGGTTACTTCTATCTGTGATACACGTATTCCCCGAAATATATATATACCCTGTTTACCCCTTTTTAATACGTAGTCACAAAGTAAGCCATAAACGATAAATTGCAAGAACTCAGGCCCAAAGAAGATGGATTTCAAATAAATCTTCACAAGGTTTCATTGATGTGACTTTCCCAAGAACTCCAAATTCTACTATAAAGTAAGCCATGGCAGGGTTTTTAAGCATTTGAGAAATATAAGACATACCCCGAAAATAAGCCATACTTCCGCGCCGCGGAAACCAACCCCTCACAGAGTCACTCCATGCGGTCGACACTGCAGGAGCGCTTAACAGCTGATCACGCTCCCGCCTTGCTGGCTGCATCCCCGCGCTCCGCCTTCTCGTCCACCGCCGTCCCTGCCGCTTCCGTGCTTGCCGCCACTGCTGGACTCACTGCTTCTTCCTTGCTTGGAGCGCCCTGCAGCGGCAGGCGGAGCACCTGAGCCAGCGGCCTCCGCCTGGCCCGGCCAAGGACGCCTGCTGCCCCGCCACCCAGAACCGGTGGTTGCTGCAGTGCCGAGCACTCGAGAGCCCAGCAGCGCCCTGAGCCAGCGCCCTGAGCCGTAAAAACTGTACCGGTAATTAAAAAAAGACATCCCACTGAAAGTAAGCCACCCCGTGTTTTTTTGTTTTTTTTAAGGAAAGAAGTTTTAAGACGGTGTCTTAAAAAACGGGAAACACGGGTATATCTCTCTCTCCCCTTTTCATTCCAGTGAAGCATTTTGCTCCTTGGGTTCAAAAACCGTATGCATGACTCTGGTGGAATTTGTGGGTCCTACGATTGCATAGAAGTATAGGAAGCTGCCTTCTGCTGGATCAGATCATTGACCCATCTATCTAGCACAGTACTGTCAACAGTGTCTGCCAGTGGCTCTTCTGAGTTTCACACCTTGAGTCTGCTGGATATGATGGGGGTTGAACTACATGCAAAGCAGATGTTCCACCACTGAGTTTCAGTACTCCCATAGTAGCAGCACCGTGCGTTATAGCAGCTGTGTGTTCTTTATGCAAGACCTTCCTAGTGTTTGATAAGAGATTCCTCTATTAACCGAAAGTATCTGGTCTCTTGGGGCCTGTCCCTTGGGTAGCACAAGGTGTGCTGTGAATGAATATGCCCTTGTTGCAATCTTATACCTTTGGTCCTCCCAGACACCTGTCTAGCAGCAGAATGAGCACTCAGCTGCACATCGTTGTTTAGATACATGTTAGGTATCCCAGACAGAGTGCTTCTATTTTCTTAAATGCCAAACCCCCCACTACAGAAACATAATGGCTTTATCATATCTCGGAATATGCAACCCTTCCCCTTAATAAAGGAAAGACCAGGATTGATTTGGCAATCCTAGTGACAGCGCCAACCAGAGACATTTTGGCACCTGAGGTGCACCCCAAAATGGGACACTCCCTCTTCCTGCCAGGGAAGGAGAGGTGAGTGAAGATCAAAACCAGGAAGGGTCAACATTGGGATCTGCTGCTCCCGTCCTGAAGCACGCTAACTTCAGCAAACGTCTTTACAAACCGGGCACCTCCAAAATCATATTGATTAATCACTAGGAAAGGTGAGGCCAAATAACTAATCAATATGATTTCGGAGGTGCCCGGTTTGTAAAGACGTTTGCTGAAGTTCACGTGCTGATCTGCAAGCAGAAATAAGGATTTAAGGCAGCCTACCTGGAACAGGCCCAGCGCCACTTCCCTGGCTTGAAAGTACGCCCGTGTGTGTGCCTTGCCGTGCGCACTGGAATCCCTAGAGGGAAATTATAGCAATAACAGCAATTCTGTACCTTTGCTACAAATCCACAGAGGCACCAAAGGAAAGAAGCCACTTACTTGCTTCTACTTTTTCTGCCAGGTCGCAAGGGTAAGATGATGCTTTCGTTATTTTCACAAAGGAAGGATGGAAACAAAGCTTTATTCGATGAACTTCGAGAAGGTAGATAAAAATAGTGCAACAGAAGAAACTGCAGTGGCTGATTGGTAGAATTAGTAGGCAAGGGGTGGGAAGCGAAATGTTGTGGTTCCCCCCCCCTTCCTGTGTGAAATCAAAGGAGAAAAATACAATGTTCCTCTTCCCCATATGTTAGAATAGCAAGGACTGCACGTTATCAACAGAATATCATTTGGAGGTGTATCTTATATGTGACAGAGCTCCCTTTTTAATTTCCTCCCGATGACATGTAAGAAGCCTGAATACAATACTGTGAGCAAGGCAGCTAGTCAGACATTCATGCCAGCGGTGCTCAGATGCACGAGATAATTGTAGCATTGTCCACAGCAGTTTCCTTGTCCATTGTGCAGATAGTTTCCTAGCTCATCTATTTCGATGGTGCTAATATTTCATGTCCATCAGAAACTGGACTTTTTGTATGGGTATTTACATAATTTGAAAAGCAATGGAAGTCTTAAATTAACATTTACACCAGTTTTCGGGATAACGTTAGAATAACCATAAATATTCAATGGCTTTATAAAGGTGTAGTAACCATAAATATTCAGTGTCTTGAAATAGGTAGTCATAAAAACATTTTTTTTTTAGCGGCATAAGCTTTTGTGAGCCAAAGTCCACTTCATGTGATGAATGTAGACTCTGGTCCGTGACAGCATATGCCAAAATACATTAGTTACATACATACATTCTTTATTTCGGCCCAAAGACCCACAAAAATATTTTCAAAAGCAAAATAAAACAGAAATACAGGGAAAGGATTCCAAGGCGGTCAGCCTGTTTTCTCCAGAGCATGTAGGTTTCTATTTCTTATTACTTCCGAGAAGATCTTAGCCACAACCAGGGTAGCATCATTTGACATACCTCCAAGGAGGTACTTAAGGAGGAAGGTTTCAGATTTTCCAGTTAAGTTTACCAATAGGGGTTTAATTCATTGATCCCTGCTTCGTAGAGTCGCCACCCTGAGAGCATAAGCAGAGCCTATTCTGATACTGTATACCAGACAGTTTGCCGTTTAGTACTTCTGATGGAAATACATTTAGTCTGGCTTTGGTGAATAATAGTTAGATAAAGATAGATTCATAAAATATGGTGGTAAATGAAAACCATGGTCATGGTGGATTCCAGATTCAAATGGTCCACAGGTTACAAAAGATCTAGAGCGAAGATTGCTGTATGCAATATCCCATAACCTCTGCCTCAGGGATTTAAGGGCAATATCGTAGCCCAGATGATGTAAAAAGGATGGGGAAAGACCAATCAAGGAGGAGGCTTTTCAGGATGAATAAGTGGTTTTTTAAGGTGCTGCAAGACTCTTCCCCTTTTGAAGCAAACATACAAATACACTTACTTATCCGAGAAATACCACCTTAAAGCACCTTTTCACTCTGTTAACAGTGTTAAAATTAGGATGTGTTTGTGAATCTCGATTCAGCAGCATAAACTTCTTCATATACTGGGTTGCGTGTTAGGCAGATCAAGCAACTGCAGTTTCCCTGGTTAATACATACACTCAGTGGTATTTCTTCTTTCTGTGCAGATACAGTGGTACCTCTGGTTACGAACTTAATGCATTCCGGAGGTCCGTTCTTAACCTGAAAATGTTCTTAACCTGAGGTACCACTTTAGCTAATGGGGCCTCCTGCTGCCGCCACGCTGCCGCCACACGATTTCTGTTCTCATCCTGTGGTAAGGTACTACTTCTGGGTTAGCGAAGCCTGTAACCCGAGGTGTTTGTAACCCGAGGTACCATTGTATTGGCTCTGTTCATAGACATCACTAAGCCATCACTCTGGGTTGAAGAGGTCCCATTTTGGTTTGCAAGGTCCATATGTGACGTCGTACGACACCCGGTGTGGGGTATGTCACCCATAGCAGCTAAGAAACAACTGGCTGCATCTGTATTTACTAATAAATTATTATTATTTAGAAGGCATCTTAAGGCAGCCCTGTTTAGGGAAGCTTTAATGTTTGATGGATTTCTGTATTTTAATGTTTTGTTGGAAGCCGCCCAGAGTGGCTGGGGGAACCCAGCCAGATGGTCGGGTTATAAATAAAAAATTATTATTATTATTATTATTATTATTATTATTATTATTATTACAACATGCTCCCCAAGTGGGTGACCTGCAGCTGCTAAGGAAGAGTCTTCCTTTGAAGTCCTGGCTTTGACTTAAAATGGGCTGGGCAGGATGAATCGAGCACTTCCGGTTCTTCTTTTGGAGTATGATCTCCTGGTGTCATATGATGTCAGGCAATTAACAGGCAAATACAGTGGTACCTTGTCTAGCGTCCGCCTTGTTGAGCACCTATTCCGTTGAACGTCCGCGGCAAACCCAGAAGTACTGGAACGGGTTACTTCTGGGTTCGCCGCTCGCGCATGTGCAGAAGCGCATACCGCTCCAGACGCATGCGCAGACGTGGTGCTTTGTCCAGCGTTCTTTTCGGCCAGCAACTGGGGCTCCAGAACGAATCCCGGTCGCAAAACAAGGTACCACTGTATAGGGTTGCCTTATTTCAAAAAGTAAAAACCAGGACACCCTGAAAGTTGTTAAGCTTTTTTTTAGACAAAGTGCCGCCTTTCAGAAATTGCCCCACGGCCATCGATTCCGCCTTTGAATTCCCAGTAATATCCGGAAAAATCCAGACGTATGGCAGCCCTAGGTAAATGGCTCCACCCTCCTGTCAAAAATGAACCATGGAGGGTTTGCCATTTACTTTCTGTTTCACAGGATTGTCATCCTGGCTTAGCACTGAAGACAAATATACTCCGGCTCCTTTAAGGGGGGCTTATGAAGCTGGCTAGTTTAGTTAACCATAACCTGTTTTAAACCACAAACTCTGGTTCATAAATAAGACAAAGCAGGATTTTGTGCATATGAAAGCTACAAAATCCTTCTTCCGGACATGTAGGAGGAGGGAAGGGGAGGGAAAACTAGAAAGCTAGAAATTTTGCAATGAGGAGTGAACTGTGTCTCGGATGGCTTATGAATTATTTTTAAAAGTTAAGAATGCAATTGTTCCATTCCTAATTTATGTCTGCTGCATTCCTCTTGAAACCAGCAAGGATATCTTAGGCAATAGCCCTTTCAAGCCTGGTGCAGATTTAGCAGACATCATGGAAACCTGCATTCAGTATGGCCACAGTCTTACTAGTACAATGCAAGCATATTTCTATATCTATTAAAATGTAAGTTTCCAATGGAATTAGGAATCAGATTCTCATCCTTAGAAAACCTTAGCTGTACCTTTTTTATATAAAAAGAATGAAGGTTTTCAGATCATGACCATGTTAGTTCAAATATCTATTGTTCGGTACGATACATGCACATTACAGAATGGTTAGAAGGCAGGGAAGGTGGATGGAGGAGACAGCAGCAGCAACTAGTCCAGGTGCAGACCAGAAAGAAATGTGTCTTCCTTTGCCACTAGCCTGCATGGGGTGGGAATTCTGAGTGCTTGCTGCCCTGGTGGCCTGCCAGGCTGAGGTGCAGTAGCTGTAGCCAATCAGGAGCCAGGTTGCTTCCTAATGACTGGGCGATGATGGCTCAACAGGGAGTCGATTGTAGAAAGTCAGGGGGGAAATGCATGTTTAGGAAGGTCTAGCAGAAGATGGGTGGCAATGTACCTCCAGCTGCTTGCGTCTGCACACAAAATGTTTGCCGCTATCCTGTTCAAGAGAGACAATCCAAGTAACTTCAGAAATAATTCTCCTTATGCTGCGGTTGCCTTCATCGTTCTGAGAATATTGGGTTTGATTTTTTTTTTTTTTTTTGGTTGAGCCTTGAGAAACAGACACCGCAAACCAAGGTCTTAATTTTTTTTATTCTATTAATAACAATGTTATTATGAGATGAAGAAAGCAAAGTTCTGAGGCAATGTTGCTTCCTAATTGTTAATTAGGTATCTTTTTTTTTAAAAAAAATGCAGTCTTCCTTATAAACACAATAGGTTTCTTGCATTGTGTTAATCCTGATTTTTTTTGGGGGGGGACTGTAAAAGTATCAGTCGGGGGTTGGGGGTGGGAATCTGGAAATATTTCTCCTAGAATTCTGATTAATATGGTTTTTGATTTGTAAAAAGAATAATGTGAAATGCATGGAGTTCTATCTGCTGTGTGAGCATACGGATGGACAAATTAGCCTATGTCTGGACCACGTCCAGTGCACCTGTATATATTCATAAATCCATTCTGTCCTGTTTCTATATTATTATTATTTTTGTTTTTAAAAAGATAAATTATATATACAGTGGTACCTCAACTTACGAAGATAATCCATTCCGAAGGCGCCTTCGTAGGTCGAAAATTTCGGAAGTCGAAAAAGCGGCTTCCCCTTTAAAAAACAAAACCGGAAACGGAAACATTCGCAAGTCGAGTGAACCGCATCTAAAACTTCGTAATTCGAAGAAATCACATCTTAAAGCTCGTAGCTCGAAAAATACAGAAGTCGAGTACTTCGTAAGTTGAGGTACCACTGTATAAATATAATATAATATAATGTAATATAATATATATTAATTTAATATAAATATAATTATAATAGAAGATTTTATATGTAAATGAATATTTTATCTTAGGCTACATGCATTGAAAACACATGGCTTTCCCCCAAATAATTATGGGAACTGGAATTTCCCTCTCACAGAGCTACAATTACCAGCACTCTTAACAAACTACAGTTCCCAGGATTATTTGGAGGGACGTTATGTGCTTTAAATGTATGGTGGGTGTGCAGCCTTTCAATGTATGCTGTTCTATATAACTGTATCAGAGAATTTAGAGAAGTGCAAAATCTGAAGGGTAATTCTGTGTATTAGTCTGGGAAGTGAAAATTAGGCCACACACATTCACACACACACCTAGAACCTAAACATGGATGCAGACTTTCCCTCCTGATTTGCTTTTATTTAGTGATAAACTCCTTTGTGGGGACCATTTATTCCAGGAAGCAACCAGATAGTGATGGAAACCCTACGTCATGTGATATTTGCATTCAAAGCAAGAAAAAAAAAACATGTCTTGAGCTGACTACTGCTGAACTGTTGCTGGTAAAATGATAGCTATTAATTTCCTCCATGAATCACTGCACCAAGGACAGTTTTGAAACGAACGCTAAGAAGATGGCTTTTTTTGTACATTAATGCAAATTATCAGTACTAAATGCTTGCTAATAGACGTTAACAGCAAATAATGTTGTTGTGTATTTATTTTAATGGGGGGCGGGCTGGTTTTGTTTCAAGAAGACTAAAGAGGTTATATGATGGCTTGTTATATAGAAGCCTGGAAGGTAAATGTGTCAAAAGCACCGCATTAAACAAATATCCAAATGACAATAAAGCCTTTAATTTTCCTCACTACCGTCTCATTTCCTCCATTTTTTTTAAAAAAAAATATTTTGCCACTCTTTGAGTTAATTATTGGTTTATGGTAAATGTGTTGCTCTTAAAATACAAGCCAACCTTTTAATGCTCTCTATTTCTTACTGCTGTTGTGTTACTATAATACCAGAGGAACATTATTGTGGCAATATATGTGATAAGTGTGGCCTACACCACAGGAATGGTCCACCCCATAATAAAGCTGTTAGGCTTTAAGGTACTGCAAGACATTATTCTGAATTTAAGGACCAGTTTTCCCATCCCTTTTATTTGTATTAGATTTTGTGAGCTTGTCTCAACTGATGAAAGGTAAGGAACATGGGTGCTAAAATTTGAAGGGTGCTCCATGAGGTTGCCTGGTCTAGTACAGAATTGAGCTTGCTCTCATTCACAAATTGTTGATATTCCGCTGTTGCCTGTTGTCACCATGATACTGGAGCCGCCTTAAGCAGATTTCCATATGTTATTCATAAAAACAGCCTGCTGAGTCAGGCCAGTGGCCCATCTAGTCCTGCATCCTTTTCTCACAATGGCCAGCCAGATGCCTGTGGGATTCAGAACATCAGAGCCCACAATACTTCTTTTATATATATATTATGAAAACCATCCATCTAGCCAAGTGTTGTCTTCTTGAGCTGGAAGGTTGCTCTCCAAGGTCTCGGGCAAAGGACCTTCCCCAGTCCGGCTTCCAGAAATCATTGTATTAAAAACAAATAAAAACACTGTCATTCGAACAGGTTTCTGATGCACCCAAGCAGAGGAAGTTCTAGTCTCCTTAGGGAGAGGTAGAAAACTTATGTCAAATATTTTTAGACTTTTTCAAACTTCTTTTGCTTTTCCGAGTGCTTCTCAATTTTTTTTTAATGTTTCCCTAACAAATTTTTCAAATTGCCTTGTATTTTGCTTTAGATGAAACTTACTACCATATTTAGTCCCAGATTTTATCAACATTATTTCTCAGACTGGACCAGCTAATGCTGGTGAGATTTGTATGACTATACCCAAATTAGCAACTGCATTCGTGTTGACACCAGGTCTGTCAGGTGGTCTCTCCTGAGAAATTTGGCTATTCTATTTGTTTTCCCTTGAAAACAAAGGGGGTTGAGTTGACTACACTCTGAACATTAGAAATGGTTCTGAAGGATTAGCCTTTCCTGAAAAGAAGAGGTTTTGCTCTGGTCTTCTGTATCTGCTTCAGAACCCATTTCCAAACATGGTTAGCTAATGATCAAGGATTGACTTTGGTTTGTCTCACTTCTGTGCTTATCCAGCGCTGCTTTGGACTCATTTGTCTTGATATTATTATTATTATTATTATTATTATTATTATTATTATTATTATTATTATTATTATTTTGTCCTTGTTTGATCTACTTTGTTGTATTTCATCCATGTCTTAGCTTCCCAGAAACTTCCAGGTTCTCCGCTTAGTTTTATCTCTCTGTTCATCTGTTCCAAAACTGACCAAGTTCTTGACATACCTTGTTTCTGGCTATGACTCCAGCATGAACCCTTAGTATTCAATTCTGCCAAAATGGGTCCTGTTTGCACTGCCAAGACACTTCTGCAATCATTAGTATCACTTGCCTTAATTACTGTAATCTTGCGTTGTCTGCCCTTCCTACTTTTAAAGGTCGTAAATCTTTCTAAACTAAAGTAACATAGGGGTTGTGAATTTTTTCTCTTACTGTAGCTGAAAATATCTGTCACTTGATGGACAAGTAGAGTTGCTTCCTAACCTCCAATGTTTCCCATTCAGTTCACCCTCAAGGCTTCTTTTTAAAAAACTTATAAAAGTGATAGAATCTTATACTACTGTTTTCTCCAGACTGTCAGGTATTATTTATAAACCTCTTATTAAAGAACCCACAAATTATTCCTCTTGACTGGCTAGCCCAGTCAAAACAGTTAGTGTGAAGAAGAAAAACGCAGTTTTGAAATGAAAAATAAATGGGTTTATTTTATAGGAATTGGAGCTCACATAAAACACAGGATATGTTTTTTTAAAAAATGCCCTCAAGGTACCTCTCTTGGTGCTATCTCTCTGCTTAGGAGGCAACAAGGGCTTCAATTACACAAAGAAATTGGGTTTAAATGATCAAATTTATTGTCAGTTTTCAGGGAGAGGGGCATGACAAAAACATTCATGGAAATCAATTCATATGATCATGAACTGGAAATCAATTGCAATTGAGGTTTAATTAATTTTAAGTCAAATTTCAATCAGGTTGATTAATTGAATGCACCTTAAAAATCACAAATTACCCCAATCGTTCATCCAGTTAATTGTGAACTCTTTCAAGTTTTCATGCAAATGAAATGAATGTACATGCCATAGAAAATAGTGAAAGTTAGGAACTAGTAAGACAGCATGGAACCAGTGGTGAAATTGAATCACGGCTGGAATTCAATCTGGACTCTGCCTCCACGAAGAAAAGGCAGGTGGTTCACACTTTAATAAGTAGGTGTAGGCAAAATAAGTGGTTCTGGCCTCCGGGTAGAGGGATAAGAAAAGGGCGAGAAGTATTTAAAAAGTGAATAGAAGTCTTGCGACAGACAACGCCAAGAGCATCTCCATTGACGAGCCAGATAGGAGGAACTTGAAAACTTTTGCCTCTTCTGGGAGCACCAAAACCAAAAGTTTCCAGGAAGCAACAAGTTCCTGCCTCAAGTTGGTGGTCAGTACAAATTTCACCTGGGCCCAGGATACCAGCAATGGAGATGGGTAAAGCATGAATGAAGTCATGTCTACAGTACGGGAATTCATGCCTAGGAATTGGCCTAACAGTTCAATTGGTGGTGGGGATTTCCAAGAAAAGTTTGACAGATCCTGTAGTCAAAACTTACAGCTTGCTTCCTATGTGTGTGACAAGATTCAGACCCAGGAAATTGAGAAGGCACATGCAGCAGCGGCTTAAAGCTTTTTAGCCGTATAAGCATGAAGCTGGTCTGTTTAAAAGTTGATCAAGTGAAAGAAATCCACTAATATTTTCCAGTTTGTTTGTTTGTTTGGTTTTGAGATTGACCATTCTGTCAAGTTCCTGGGTTTTCTATTTTAATTTGAAGAGATCTGAATAATAACATAATAATATTTGGTGTGAACTAAACAGGCAATTTAGTTCATGACATGATTTGGAAAGTGGTCCAGTTTGGCTTGAACGGTTTTCCTGGCTCATTCACTGTTAGGGGATATAAATAAGTCTATGGCTTCTGCCCAGTATATCTGAAGGAGCATCTTCACAGGGGCCATGCTAATCTTCTCTGTATCGTTCCAATTTTAGTATATGTGCTGCCGAAGCGAGCACATATCTGAAGGAGCATCTTCAACGCCATTGTTCAGCTCAGACACTGAGGTCCAGCTCCAAGGGCCTTCTGGCGGTTCCCTCCCTGCGAAAAGTGAGGTTACTGGGAACCAGGCAGAGGGCCTTCTCGGTAGTGGCACCCACCTTTTAGAGTGCCCTACCATCAGATGTCAAGGAAATAAACAACTATCTGACTTTTAGAAGACATCTAAAGGCAGCCCTGTTTAGGGAAGTTTTTAATCACTGATGTTTTAATTTATTTTAAATATTTTGTTGGAAACCACCCAGAGTGGCTGGGGAAACCCAGCTAGATGGGCGGGGTAAATTATTATTATTATTATTATTATTATTATTATTATTATTATTTTACAATTCTTTTACCTTTTGACTGAATTGGATGAAATTTGCGGGCATTGTAGCCTCCCATCCGCTGTCCTTGAGCAGACAAAGCATTTTAAGTTTCAGACAAATATGTGCATGGATTTTTGTGCTGGGCACCTTTTAAATTTTGCTTTGCTTATTTTTCACAGAACCACTTATAAACCACTACATTTTCCCCAGAATTGGATTGAATTTGGCAGTATGCTAGTCCATTCTGAGGGGATAAATACAGTTTCAGAAAGACTGGTGGATGCACACTATTTCTTGCAAGGACAGCACTGAAGAGTTTGGCTAAAAAATGATTCACATATCTCCCTGTTTGGTAGGCAATTCATATGAAAATAAGCTGTGCTATAGAAGTGCCCCTAGGCAGTGGAGAAGTTCCTTCCTTCTACATTCCTCTGAGAAGCACTGTGGTCGGAAGTAAGTGCACCCTGCAAAAAATAAAATCAAATCTCTGGTTAGAAACTAGAATTGTCGTACAGAAAACCACAATCCCTCCTCTCTCCCTTGCTCCTTGCTCCTGTCTTTATATGAAGAGTTTGGGGAAATGTGATGATTTTAGGAGCACTGATGTGGCTCCAAGTCTTGGGTTTAGGACTTCTCAGAGGATACCCACATTGCCTTAGGTGAGCCCCCCCCCCCAGTCACTCTGAATCGGCCTGAATTAGTTCAATCTACGCTCACATGTGTTTGTTCTGCAAATAGCAGCTTTGGAGAAGCCTGGGCAGCCTCGCACACTTTCTCACCATGCTGAGGTCCCAACGAAAAGCACTTGGCTAAATTTCAGAGGAAGCTTCCATTCACAACAATGGCAGATTCCCTTGAAATGCAAACAGCAGCTTCAGAGAAGGGGCTTTTGTCAAGACTCCGGCAGGGTTTGTGTGAGAGAGTTAAGCTTCCTCGCCCTCCAAGGCCCTGAAGATGCACGGGCTTCTATTTACATACCATAAATATGCATGTTAATTGCATTCACACACAAAAATGTCTCATTGTTTCAAGGTGCTTCATAAAAAAACAATTAATTAAAAGTAATAGTAGTAGTAGTAGTAGTATTAACCTACTCACCCTTTTATGTTGCATTTCTGTGTCCTTGCTGATTTGCATTTGGATAATATAATCTACTAACAATCTTAGCCCCAGTACCTTCATTTTTCTTACGTTGCTTACTAGAGTTTGGTGAGGTATAAAATTTGATTAGAGAATTAGCTGCATAAGCATAAAAGTGTGTTTGCAAATGTTCCCTTTGGCATAATCTTTTGCCCATTTTCACTCAGTGATATATCATTGTGAGTGCAATTATCCATTAGGGATCTTGTGCTTCTGTTTCTGGTTTTTTTTTTGCTTTGTTGTTTTTGTAGGGTCAATTTGAGCGTTGTGCCTAGGGAGGTGGAATGTTTTTGCTTTTAATTTCATTGAACATTGGCGCTTCCTCAGATGTTACCACTTATTGCAAAGGCATAATGGCAATCACCAAGTGTGCAATTGTACAAGGAAAAATAGCATGCGAGCCAAATGTTCCTAAATACGAGCTGCAGAAAATCTAATGGTTTATGAAGAACGCCTAACAACCAGAGACTTGATGGTATTTGTCATTGGCAAGACTCGGTTGTATTTCTACCTCACACATGAACCTGGTTTGTACATCATGGTAAGCCAAATAGAGGAGGTCCTTCTCTAAAAACAGGAGGTCTTGTTTTACTCCTTCCTGGTCTTTTTAACCGTAGGACAAATATTGGCTCGAGATCATGTTTAGAGATGAAAGACCATTACAATGGTCCGCGGTTTGGATGATACACTAAGCTAACCTTTGGTTTAGCTTCTGTGTCGCACTGTGCTTGCGCGTTCAAGAAGATTGCCTGTTCCTTGTGATCAAATGAAGAGACCCTTCCTTGTGTTCCCTCTATGGTGTGAGCATAGCTGGTAGGCAGGGCTTTCTTAGTGGTATCACCAGTATTGTGGAGCAGTTTACCCAGCGATGTCGAGATGGTCTCTTCTCTGGCTACCATCTGTTGACTTGTGAATACTTTTTCATATTGGCAGGCTTTTAACCTGGGAGGCTAGGGATTTTTGCTTGTCCACTTAGTGGATGAAGTTTTTATCTGCTGTGTCTGCCTATTTTATGATTTGCTGTTAATGCTGTTATATTGTCATATGGTGAATCTGGGCTCCTCCGGGTGACCCATATATTGAGCATTCATCCTGATTTGCTTGCACATAGCTAATGTGGAGGTTAGACAATACATTGTCTTTATTTAACATTTATCCTGATTTGTTTGTTCACCCATCCCCCACTTTACAGCGCATATCCTTGCCACTTTCCTAACCACAAAAAAACCATTGAGTTCTTTAATCCACTTTATTGTGCCAACCTAAATGGAACCAATCTTTAAATCAGAGCTTTCCAAACCATGTGTCGCGACACATTAGTGTGTCGGCTGCAGTGTGCAGCGCGAATGTACCCCATGCTTCTCCCAGGGCTGGAAAAGGGCTAGTTTTAACCTCTGGTTTGCTAGTAAAACTGAATTACTGTGTCGCGAAATGATGCATGTCTAAAAAAATGTGTCACCAACATGAAAAGTTTGGAAAGCTCTTCTTTAAATACTTTAAGCCACCTTCAATAGTTTTGCAATAGCATTAATAGGTGGAGTATATCTTAAAATAATATGCATTATAATAAAAAGTGAAATAAATGTTGCAGTTCTGGAGGCTTCACTGCTTTGTTCCTTTGGCCTCTGGGAGTAATAATCTCAAATCATTTTGGTAATCTGAGCTGTATTTCACTGTAAGAATGAGGTCCAAATAATTCTTTCCCTGAAGGTAGGAAGGTTTCCTAGGACCAGAGATGAAGGCATAAGAACTCTAGTTGCTACAGGAAAGTAGCCAATCTGGTCAATGAGGCTAATGCCTCTCTAAGACTTTTTTTTTGGGGGGGGGTTGCTATATTAATGTCATCCTTCAATGCAAGGGAGTAGCAGAAGTTCAAATTTCAAATCCTGCTGATGACCATGCTGCCGGTCACTGAACTCTATTGGACGTATGAGAATATGGAGCTGTTTATCCTCAAGCAAATCATCTCATTTAGTGTCAGGCTGCAACCCTCTCTGAAACAGTTTTCTCTATCTTTAGCAAAGTTCAATGAAACTAATTATTTATACAGTGTAAATAAAAAAAAAGATATTTTCCAGCTGGGCAATGTGCTTTTACTGCTTATCTGTCAAGACCAGCAGTCCTGGAAAGTAAAAGGCCGAAATGTTTCATTTGAGCCGTGCCTCTTTCTTAGTTGCAAACCAGAGTAGTTCTTATCAATTCATTTGTCAGTTGGTGAAATTCCGTGGTTCTGCTATGAATTACACTTACCTAGATCTTACATATCCTTCCTGCTAGTGGCAACTCTCTCTGAAAGATAGCTATGGAAACCAAACAGTTGGCCTTTGGCATGCACCGGAATGCATGAAAAGCACATACTTTCAGATAGAATTTTCCTAGGGGAAAAATAACACTTTACAGGAAAAAATGAACGGCTTTTTCTTTCTGGATGGAGCAAGATGTTTGAAAAAGCTGAACACTAGTCAACATTGTGTTCCTGTAAACTGCTAAGAGGAAGGTCAGCTTAGTTAAAGAGGAGTTACGAACCCTCCTCACAGTCCGTACCAGAATAATCTCTTGGTTTTTCAATCCACTATAAAGACAATACTTCTGTTTTTGAATGCCCAGCAGGGCAACTCTGGGAGAGCATAATGATCCCACTAAATGCATTTATAAGGATGTTCTTCACAGAGAGAATTACAGTGTGATCTTCTCAGATTCCTTCATACAATAAATACAGATGTGGTTATGCAAGCAATGGATGGTGCATATTGGACTGAACAGTGTTTATTCTTGCATTGTGCAATTTTTTAATAGTTTATTATGATAAGAATCAACATTCACTTCAAAGATGTTGTGTGCAGGGCTATCTCACAGATAGACAAAGGTTAATACGTGCAAATGGCCAGTTGACCAAGGTTAGTGTGGAGGCACTTGGAATATGCAGAGTCCCTCCAAAGCTGCTAAACTTATATCTGTCAAGGAAACAGAAAGTCAGGGTGAGAAAGCAAAAATCTTAAATGAGGACCGAGATTTTCATCTAGAGGTAACAGGTGGGGGCGGGGAGAGAGAGAGCTTTCATCTGTTGTAAGAAAAGTATTTAAGTAGTCAGTAGAAGGGGGAAATGTTTGGGATCAAAGGTTTCTTACATAAAATATGGACCGATATACAGTGGTAAAACACTAAAGATTTAGCCTCCTATCAGATGAAATGTTTTGCTTTATTTCCCCGCAGCAAAACTGGCTCTCTTTCAGCATTGACGGATCATTAGCTATTGGATAAGGAAGCTGAAGCATTTCATTACTTCTGCTCATTGGCCGGTTTATTTACTGCAGAGTGCTCAGATGGAATGACTTGTTCTGTCTGTAGCCAGGTGAAATGAATCTTAACAATATACTTTTCCACATCTTTAAATAACGGGGAAGAGGGGAGACACATTTCATCCCCCTGCCCCATGGATGAAAACAGACCCCATTAGGTGGTTGGACTGAAATAAGGAGTCACTCAGAACTCTTCATTTTTAGTTTAACATTTGGGATGGTGAAGCCCAACAATTCTATACATAATCACTCACTCTCTTTTTTAACCCAATGATTTTTCAATTCTTTGAGAATAGATATGCTGGGCTATAGTTCTCATGTGTACAGTATTCCCACTCACCCCCCCATGAAAGATTCAGAGTTTATAATGATACAGAGAACCCCCGTGGTTTGTGGAAACACTGGATTAGCCTGTGTTGCATGTGTCTCCTTAAAAGTTCTAGTCCTGTGATCAGTGCACATCCTAAAGAGATTATCCCATGTGCTTGCCATGCCACAACCACTTATGGAAGGGTAATCAGAAGTATATTCAGGAAGCACTGACAGCATGGCAGTGCATGTTTATGGTACCGTGATGTACATGGCAAGTTTCACAAGTTGCATCACTGGAGAATTGGGCAAAGCTATTTTATGAGTTAGAGAGGTGTGCATTTTAATTATTTATCCTCTCTCTCTATATATACATATACATACTACTTGGTTTTTTTAAAAGTGGTTTACGTTCTAGGGATGAGACTCAGAGCAGTTGTCCCTTGCGCATACCTAAAGACATAAATCTATGTTCTTAGCATTTGTTTATAAAGCACTAAGGTGGGATTTTAGTAGCTGTGTTGATGCACATTTTCAGTCAGGCATATATTCGGGAATTGGGTGCCACTATGGTCACAGGAATTGCTTCTGTCTGTGATTAATTACTCAGTTCATACATTATAATTACTCTTTGTAAGCATGTGTTCAAGGATCTAGGGAATATCAGAGGGATAAAAAAGAGTATTGTGTGAATTAGCCATTAGATGGAAATTGGCCATTTTTATTTCTTCTTTTACAAGACTCTGATTTTTAGATAAGCCCCCTTGTTTCCCCAGTGAAAAACTAACTGAATAGACTTAGTTTTGATAGATGAAAGGCATGCAGTAATTCCAACTATGTTCAAAAACAACTAAACCATTTCTTTGTTTTGGATGCTCAGAGAGAATTGGTATTTTAAAAAAATAAAAGGATACATTTTTGGAGATACAGTAATTACTTTGGTAGCACTTATTTGCAAAGTACTGTACAATGCTGAAGATAAATTAAAAACAATAACTTCCTTATTTGATGTTTCTTTGAAATATCTAAATATGACCTTAAGGTACTGTTAATTAATTTGCAATTATTATCGGACTCATCCTTGGAAGAGATCAGTCATTCCATGGTTATTTTTTTCATAATTATTGCCATAGTTTTGCTAGGCACTACAGAGTGAAGAGGACTATCCTGCCATGACAATTATATTTAAGGTAACACATTCAGTGCTGTATAAATGATGTGGGATAATAGATGCTAAAAAGATAAATAATCATAATACAATTCAATGGATAAGGCAGTGATTCTCAAACCTTTTTCTCTGGGCCACACTTTCAGATACAATTTGCTTGCACTACACCATTTTTTGGGTAAGAAATTGGAAAGCACAACTAGGCTTGTCCACAATAT
This sequence comes from Zootoca vivipara, assembly GCF_963506605.1. Lineage (NCBI taxonomy): Eukaryota > Metazoa > Chordata > Lepidosauria > Squamata > Lacertidae > Zootoca > Zootoca vivipara. The sequence continues at coordinate 16,134,332 of NC_083287.1, read as the reverse complement.
CACTTGATGTTCTTGTTCTCATTTTGAAAAGATCAATCCATATTCTGCAAATAGGAAAAAAATACTTTGATATAAGAATGTACTATACTACACTGAAATGTTCAAATGTTTCTTTGACTGTCCTTGAATCTTCCTGCCACAGTTGCCATCCTCTCCTGCCACAACGCCACCCTTTGAGAACCACTGGGACAAGGTGTTTTCAAACAGTACCTATAATGTGCTGAATCACAGCATTTGTCAGAACCTTCTCAATGACCATCTCTTATCTCAGCCGTGTTTCATTTGTCTCAAGTGATAAGAGGCACTGCTGCTGTTCCTTGGCATCTTTTCTGTCTGTTCAAAATACTTCCATTCTCAACATACAAATTCTGACGAACACCACCGCCACCTGTGATTCATTTATGACTTTTTTATGACATCCAAAGCAGAGCTAGTCAATGTGGTCAGGTTGTTCCAGACCGCTAGCTGTGCTGTTTGGCGCCGATCGTAATTGAAACCCACCAGCATCTGAAGGGGGGGGACCGCATTCACTCCTCCCATGTTGGGCCATGTTTCCCTGACAATTGGTTATGCTGACCGAGACTGATGGGAATTGTATTTGCCGGGATGCAGATGGCTGTTCTTAATTTCCAGAACCTCACATCCTTGAGATTATTTCCTATTAACATATCTAATTGTTGCCATGACAGTGATATGGGTCCGAATGATGATATTACTTGATTGAACTTTTGGCAGTAACTTCTTTGGTATTCTTTCTGACAGCTATTCTAGGCAACAAACTCTGATTATATTCACTTACTGTCCTCCGTGGTGAGCTCTGAAGGGAGAGGCATGCTACCTCAAAGAATGTTTTTTGTTTTTGTTTTTAATTCTCTTTGAATTAAAGTTGAAAGCCGGCACATGCTCAGTATCAGAGGTAGAGGGACAGATTTACTGTTTTTTCATCTATAAGACACCCCTATGTATAAGGGTTTTGGGGGGCTCAGATTTAAGAAAATGGGGGGAGATGGCCAGAGTATAAGACGCTCCCTAATTTTTGACATTATTTTTTATGGGGAAAACTAGTCTTATACATGGAAAAATACAGTAGTTTGCCAATCACAAGAATATGGGAAACTACCTCATAGACTATATGTTTATCTAGCCCTAGATTGTCTCCTCTGAGTTTGAGAATGGTTCTCCAGGGTCTCGAGCAGCTAGGGATTATTCCCATGCCATTACCTGCTTACCTAATCCTCTTTGAAATGCTAGGGATTGAACGTGGGACCTTCTACAAGCAAAGCATGTGTTCTACCACTGAGATGGCTCCCTCGTTTTACAGGTCTTTGTTTGACATGCCTCTGACACCACACTTCTTCTCTTACAATATATATTGCATTACATGTTCTGATTTCAGGCATATCTTGGATGGCTTGTGTGAAAATACTTATATCCTGCTTTTCTGTTGTATGTAGTAAATAGGAGCATCTAAGGTGGCTTACAATCAGTATGAAGTTATGTATCCCATATTTATATCTATATCTATCTATATGCTTTGTCGCTATAGGTTCAGTGCAGTGGAGTGGCCTCAATCTAACCTTAAGCAATGGCATGGTGCTTCCTTAAATGCAATGGAGGGTAGTCCATCAGGGAGATGCCTGCCTCTTTACAACCAACCAACCAACCCTTGGGCTTGCCATGGCTGTCAACTTCCTCCTCCTTAGTTTTGCCCTTGCAGAACTCAGCAGAGAGGAGGACAGTGACATCACTAGAATTAGTTGACCACTTGTCATTGGCTTTGGTTCTCCCTACCATTGCCTCCCCCACCCCGGCCTTTTGCCATTCCAGTCCCAAAGGGCACTAGCCACCATTGCTTTGATGTCTTACTGAAATCATTTCAGCTTCAAGGGGGTGGTGCCATGGACTGGCTCAGCTGTGGAACCCCCAGGGAAGAAGAAGAAGGCTCAGAGCCCAAGGTGTGGTGGCGGGACAGCGATGAGTGGTCAGAGGGAGGTGTCAGAAGATGAAGACGTAACAGGGTTTAGTGAGCAGGGAAAGCCTGTGACTAGAGAGAAGTCGAAAATCAGAGGCAGAAGCTGAAGCAAGTGAGTGGGAGGAGGGAGGCCAAGAGGCAGGGATAAGTCAGGCTGGTGAAGAAGCCAGGGTATCTCCCTCACTTGCTGCTACAAGCTCCCACCCACCCACCTCCCAGGACCATGAGAGGTATGAAGAGGGCAGAACAAAAACAGGTACACCGGCGTAGTCTCAGATTGCTTGGGAAGGACCTGAGAGAGAGAGAGGGAGACTTAGCTGTGTGAAGGCAGGGATCTTCAGTCTCCGCAACTGCCTCAAAGACCTACTGAGAGGAGTTGCTATGCCCCTTAGGCCTGGCACTCCTGAACAGATCTTGGTTCTTCTAATAAATTATTCCATGTGATTTATTGCTGACCCGCTCCCATGTCGGCCTGCAGTAAAGGCTTGGGCTGAGGAAGTTGCTTCACAGCTGCCATTAAATGCACATGATCGCTTAGGAGGACACTCTTGTCTCCTGTAATGCTACTGATGGTTTTTCATTCATTTTTTTCCTTTGCCAATAATGGTCTTTCTTGTTTTCAGCATTCCTATGCACCAGCTCCCCACCCCATGGCTCCTCCCAGCCCCAGCACTAATAGTAGCAACAACAACAGCAGCAACAGCAGCAGCGGCGGCGGCGAGCAGTTGAGTAAAACCAACCTGTACATCCGAGGCCTTCCACCCGGCACCACCGACCAGGACCTTATCAAGCTGTGCCAGCCGTAAGTATAGTGATTTGTTACCCTTCCAGCGGCTAAGGCATGTGTCTGAGTTTCACGCCTACAAGGACAAATTGTCCCAAGCAGCTTCTAACCTCGCACAGGCAGGTTTATTTATGTGCAAATGAAGTAGTTAGGTGCAAGGTATAGCTGACATTGGCAGCACCCGATAAAGGATAACTTGCATCTTTTTAGCTCAAGTGTGATAAAAATCTTCCTGACAACCTGAGCTGGGAAGAAGCATAATTTGACCGGCAGAGTCTTTGGAGAGTATGAAGGAGAGACGGCTGCTTGATCTCAGGTGGGGGGGGTGCATTAGTGGTTGCTAGGGAAACTTGCCGGGGTCGAAAAAGAGAAGGTATGGTAGGCAGGCAACAGACAGAAGTCCCCGCACTGCTATTGCAGTAGCAACTTTTTAGGATGTATGGAATGGCCCCTTGAAAATCTTAACGCTGCCAGATTAGTGCATTGGATCAAAATTAAGTTCTTTTGAACAAGAGCTACCATAAATCTCCTTAATTGGAACGAAACGGGGGGACTGAAATATATCGGTGTCTTATTTCTGCATACCTCTCTGTAACTGAACGTTATAGCAGAGAACATTGAAGGACAGTATTCATGCAACCAAACAAAGGGGGATTTTTCAAGAGAAATTATGGGGGAACCTGTGGCAGCTCTCTGAGATTTGTTCTTGCTGATCCCTGCTGCAAACCTCCTCCCCCGCTACCCGCTTTTGCAGAAGAAAGCAAGTCTTAAATCTACTTCGCATGGCATTGCGATATCGGTGTTTGAATGGTGTGTGTTGTGGAGAAGCTTGTGAAGTGTGAAGGAGCGATGCCTGTCTCTGAACACATAGTGAGCATATTCCCGGCAGCCAATACTTTCCTTTGCACATACGTCTCCACTCCAGCATGATCTTCCCTTCAAATGAATAATAATAATAAAATGGCTGCATTCATACTGCCAAACATCTCCTATTCCTCCTGGAATGGGGAGTAAAGGTAAAAAAAAAAGGTAAGGTAAAGGACCCCTGGATGGTTAAGTTGCGGCGCTCATCTCGCTTTCAGGCTGAGGGAGCCGGCATTTGTCCACCGACAGCTTTCTGGGTCATGTGGCCAGCATGACTAAACCACTTCTGGCGCAATGGGACATTGTGACGAAAACCGGAGCGCTCAGAAATGCCGTTTACCTTCCTGCTAAAGTGGTACCTATTTATCTGCTTGCACTGGTGTGCTTTCGAACTGCTAGGTTGGCAGGAGCTGGGACAGAGCAACGGGAGCTCACCCCATCGTGACCTTCTGATTGGCAAGCCCAAGAGGCTCAGTGGTTTAGACCACAGCGCCAACCGCACCCCCTGAATGGGAAGTAGCTAAGCGTTGAAGTCTTGTGATGGACTAATATATGTGCCTTACTTCTGGATATAATTGCACTGGGTGGTGCGCAACTGCATTTTACTCAAGAGTAAACCTGTTGAACTTAAGGGACATAACTTAGTCATGCTCGTTAATCTCAGTAGGTCTGCTTTAGTTCCCTAGCCCATGTCAACTTTTATATTTTAAACAGAAGGCCATAATCGCTCCATTATAGCTATCAAGTGGCACTTTTTGCATCTCCTCTCGCCTACTCTTTCTGTCAACAGCACACAATTCTGCCTTGGCTCTGCAACATTTCTGCAAAGTTCACATTTGTGTCGCCCCCTCCTTTACATTGATCTTCTGTTGCTTTCATTTCCGGCTCCTTTTGGGCCTGTCAGCAATTTCGGTGGTGGGCGGGAGATGCTGGAGGCACCAGTGGGCTCTTGCTGGTAGTGAATATTTTGATTGGCTAAGCATAGGAAATGGGCAGAAGCCTCTCTGCCGGTGGAAATGCCTTGATAATGACTATGGGGGGAGACACTAATTCCAGCAGTGACTTAGCAAGCACTAGGAAAGCAACATGGAAGGGATGCAACAGCAGATCTCCTCTGTTGTATTTCCGCTATTCAGAGGTGTCCTAGTATCCAGAGCAGGCATAGGCAGACTCGGCCCTCCAGATGTTTTGGGACTACAACTCCCATCATCCACTGGTCCTGTTAGCTGAGGATGATGGGAGTTGTAATCCCAAAACATCTGGAGAGCCGAGTTTGCCTATGCCTGATGTAGAGCCATAGGAGGAGCTTCCATAGCTGGAGCAACGGGTATGTGATGTATGGAACCATTCAGTAAGGAAGCATTGCTGAATCTTTCAAATATCACTTCCTGATTGTTGGGTCTAAAGCTGTGAGTCTGCAGCTAGCAGGGATCTATAGACATGTTTTGTTGTCTGTGCTTGTTGTTTTGTTCCTGTTCATGTTGCATCCTTTTGAGCTTCAAATAAAGTTATTTGAGTTTGTATGCTGCTTTTGGCTTGAAGCCTACACTTAGCAGTGTGGAACATTTAGCAAGAACTTTGAGCAGATGGTTGGGTTAGAGCAGCTTGGCAGGGGAAATGAAACTTACTTATTTTCATTTTCACTTTATTTATTAAATTTGCATCCTGCCCTTCCTCACAAAGGAGCCCAGGACACTGTGTGTTTGTGTGTGTGTGTGTGTACTATGTCCAGTTCTAGGTGCCACAATTTAGGAAGGATATTGACAAGCTGGGGATGTTTGCAGAGGAGGCCAACCGAACTGATAAAGGATAAGGAAATCAAGCCTTATGAGGAACGGTTGAAGGAATTGGGTTTGTTTAGCCTGGCAAAGACCAGACTGAGAGAAGATATGATAGCAATCTTCAGATATCTAAAGGGCTGTCACATGGAAGATGAAGCAAGCTTGATTTCTTCTGCTCCAGAGGCTAGGACCCAAACCAGTGGATTCAAGTTGCATGAAAGGAAATTCTGACGAAACACCAGGAAGAATTTTCTGACTGTAAGAGCTGTTTGGCAGTGGATGGACTCCCTTTGGAGGTGGTGGCCTCTCTTGCTTAGAGACTTTTAAGCAGAGGATGGATGTAGGGTTGCCATATGTTCTCTTTTTCCAGGACACGTCCTCTTTTTAATGGATAGTCGTCATAGTGATCCATAGTTAAAAGTAGAAGTTGGAAAATGTGTCCTCTTTTTTGCTTTTCAAAATAAGGCAACCCTATATGGCCATCTGTCTTGGATGCTCTAGTTGAGATTCCTGCATTGTAGGGGGTTGGACTTAGATGACCCTCAGAGTCCCTTCGAATTGTACAATTCTATGCTGGCGAACTGGGCACGCTCCCTTAAATCTGCCTCTGGAAGGAGTATGCACCCATGCCCTATTGAATAACGAAGCTTGAAGGGGTTGGCTTTTTCTGCAACAAAGCCCTGCCACTTCGTTCACCTTGCAGTGTCCTCTCACTTGAGTGCCCCACATTTCCTAAATGATCACCAAACATTTCTGCAAATCCAGCCATCTAATCTCTGCCACAGGGGCCTTGCTTCATTCTGAATGGAGACGTCAATTTGCATGTTTTCTTCATATTTATAAATTTGATAGGCAGCTTGCCATCTTGTTAAGAACAGAAAAATAAGTAGAGCCTGGCCAATAAAACCTGATGGTTTTATTTCTTACCTGAATACAAAATAGGTTGCTGCTTGAAACATGATCGAATGTATAGCGCAGAATGGCCAAAGATGCCAGTTAGCCATTAAATATCTTATCTGCTTACATATTTGTTTTATTTTACCGTCACTGTTTATATGCCACCCAGTAAGTCTCTGGGCAGCTTATAATGAAAGTTTAGAGCAGTTGTATTAAAAAATAAAAGCATGAAATCTAATACAGCATGAAACCAGTGGCCATAAAACAAAGCTCACAGTAGCACCACAGATTCATAGGTCTTAAAACCCCAGATATATCCACTAAAATATAATTACCTGAAACTTTTTAGGGGAGAAGGGAGAGTGCTAACAGATTCCTGCTATTGCACTTCTTGTTAGAAAAACTGTTATGCACAAGAACTTGGGTATCCAAAGTATCTAATATATCGTATGCCTGTACTTCGAAAATCAATTTTAAAAAAAGAAGGAAATGATTGAAAAATCTTTGATTGCTTATTACATTTACATAATGCCTTTCTTCCAAGTAGTTTTAGACCAGGCACCCCCAAACTTCAGCCCTCCAGATGTTTTGGACTACAATTCCCATCTTCCCTGGCCACTGGTCCTGTTAGCTAGGGATCATGGGAGTTGTAGGCCAAAACATCTGGAGGGCCGCAGTGTGGGGATGCCTGTTCTAGACCAATGTACACAATTCTCCCTTCCCCTAATTTTATCCTGCTTCCTTCCGTGGTACAGTAAGCTGAGAGATAGTAACTGGCCCAGCATTACCCAATGACCTTCATGGCTGAGTGTGGTATTCAATTCTGGGTGTTACTGTAGTTAATACAGTACAGTTGTGTGGGCAGTTAGGGTTGTGTGGACAGTTCCCCCAAACAGGGTCCTGAATCGAAGGGGCAAACAACAACAACAACAACAACAACAACAACAACAACAACAAATATATTTATAAGGGGCGCGGGTGGCACTGTGGTCTAAACCACAGAGCCTAGGGCACGGGTGTCAAACACAAGGCCCGGGGGCCAAATCCGGCCCGCCAGACCTCATCATGTGGCCCGCCAAGCACCCCAGCCAGCGGGACCCAGCAGCGGGACCTTGCTGCTGAAGCGCTGTGCCGACAAAGCGCCGACAAACAGCTGGGGCGGGGGAGGGGGTAGAAAGGCGGCTGGAGCAGCGCCGCACGGAGAGTCCCAAGCCTCTGCGACGCAGCAGTGCTCTGTAGCACTTTGAATCCTCCTCCTCCTGCCACGGCTCGGTGCCTGGAAACGGCTGCTGCTGCTACTACTACTGCTGAAGCACAGACAAAGCACCCAGCAGCGCCGCGTGGAGGAGGAGGAGGATTCAAAGTGCTACAGAGCACTGCTGCGTCCCAGAGGCTCAGGACTCTCCGTACCGCGCTGCCGGGCACCGACCCGGCAAGCCGCCGCCTCCTCCTCTTGCCTCACCTCCTCCTCCTCCTGCCGCGGCTCAGCCTCACGAATGTGCAACTCTGAGGCTTTACGCACTTCTCCTAAAACAGACACCCGCTGCCTCACGCTGCACGGGAAATGCTTTTTGCCCCTGGGTCCCTTCGCGCTCTTTTCTGGCGCTGAATCAAGGCGGCGACCCCCCCTCCCTTTCTTTCTTCCTCTCTCTCGTTCTTATTCTTTCTTTCCCTCTCGTTCCTTCCTTCTTTATCTCTGTCTTCTCTCCCTCTTTCTTTTTCTTTCCTTCTTTATTCCTTCTTTCCTACTCTTCTTTCTCTCACCTCTTTCCTTCCTCTCTCCCTCCTGCTCCCTCTTTTCTTTCTTTCTTTCTTTCTTTCTTTCTTTCTTTCTTTCTTTCTTTCTTTCTTTCTTTCTTTCTTTCTTTCTTCTGTCCTTCCCATCTTTCTTCCTCTCCCTCATTCTTATTCTTTCTTTCCCTCTCCTTCCTTCCTTCTTTATCTCTGTCTTCTCTCCCTCTTTCTTTTTCTTTCCTTCTTTATTCCTTCCTTCCTACTCTTCTTTCTCTCACCTCTTTCCTTCCTCTCTCCCTCCTGCTCCTTCTTTTCTTTCTTTCTTTCTTCCTTACTTCCTTTCTTTCTTCCTTCTGTCCTTCCCATCTTTCTTCCTCTCCCTCATTCTTATTCTTTCTTTCCCTCTACTTCCTTCCTTATTTCTCCCTTTCCGTCTTCTCTCCCTCTTTCTTTTTCTTTCCTTCTTTATTCCCTTCCTTATTTCCTACTCTTCTTTCTCTCCCCTCTTTCCTTCCTTCCTCTCTCCCTCCCACTCCCTCTTTTCTTCCTCCCCCCTCCCTCCCTCCCCTCTCTCTCCCTCTCCTCAGAAACATAGGATTCTGCTTTATACTTCTGGCCCTTAAACCCTGGAGCCAGGAGAGCAGCTCCAGTGAGTCAACCTCAGCCAGTCCCTTTGGTGAAGGGTGGTGGCTCACTGGCAGAACATCTGTCCTGCATGCAGAAGGACCCCAGCATCTCCAGGTACTAGTAGCTCTGCAAAGGTCCTGCATGAAACCCTAGCGAGCCTCCACCACCCAGTGCAGTTACCAAAAATCATTTTTCTATAAATTGTACAATAATTGTACATTTGAATATCTACTTGCCATTATTCTGACTATGTTTCTGCTTTCAGAGCTAGTTATTACTTACATTATTACAAAAAAGTAATAATTGAATGCAGTGACAATAATTTATGATAATAAAGAGTGGACACATAGTCCTACAGATACAACCGGCCCTTTGAGGGTGACCAAACTGCTGATGCGGCCCCCGATGAATTTGAGTTTGACACCCCTGGCCTAGGGCTTGCTGATCAGAAGGTCGGCGGTTCGAATCCTCGTGATGGGGTGAGGTCCCATTGCTCTGTCCCAGCTCCTGCCAACCTAGCAGTTCAAAAACACATCAAAAAGTGCAAGTAGATAAATAGGTACCGCTCCGGTGGGAAGGTAAATGCCATTTTCGTGTGCTGCTCTGGTTCGCCAGATGTGGCTTAGTCATGCTGGCCACATGACCCGGGAAAACTCCCTGCAGACAAACCCCAGCTCCCTCAGCCTATAGAGGAAAATGAGCGCCGCAACCCCAGAGTCGTTCGCGGCTGGACTAATGGTCAGGGGTACCTTTACCTTAAGCTTTTTTACTTAGAAGATCCATTAAAAAGCAAGTGTACCAAAAGGAATTAAAGTGAAAATAAGAAATATTTGAAGGAGGAGAGCCAAAATTTGTTCTCGCTCAGAGCACCATATTACCAAAGTTCAGGCCTGCCCCATACTGTAGCCACTGTGCCATGCCACTGCCAAACTTAAACCGTCCACAGGTTTGGCCAACCTTTGGCTGGGGTTTGGGTGAAATCACTTCTCCCCCTTCAGATTTTGTGGGCACCTGATTTTTCAGGGTGCGAAACTCTTCAAAGCTCCTTACAGTTTCATTCATGTGGCAGCAGCCATTCTTGGTTTTTCTTTCTTTCTATGAATACCTTATCTGGAGAGGGGAGTTTTGAGGGGAAATGGTGGCTGCTAGTTGATTGGAGCAATACGGAGTTTCAGTAGGTTTTACTGCTGAATATTGCTTGCCTCCACGCATCCAAATCACCAAAATATGACCGCCCTGGTTTGCCAGTGGGACTGCTTTTTTAGCTTAGCCCCATTTTGTGGCAGACTAAACTGTGTACGCAAGAGTTCATGGACCTAGGAGTTGGGGAGGTGATCTGTGGAGGATCATACAATAAACTTTCAGCATATAAACAATATTCTTTGGTCTCTCCCAGATCTGCAGTTCTCTGATATGCTCCCAACACCATGCTTTCATTTGTATTTTCACTTGTGACAGTCACAGAGAATTTCAGAAAAGATTACATGGTCTAATCCACAACAGGTGTAAAAACACAACTAGGGGTAGTCTAATTTATACCAGCTGGCATTTTAACATTCAAGAGTCCACCCCCCCAAAAAAAAATCCCACATTTTTTCGTTTATTTGCTCGTTACCTTAGCCATATCTCACAAGGGTAATGCCTAATAGCACAGGACTGCTGTGGTTGTCTAGGGTAGCTTGTCGTCTATGGGACATATGCCACAACAAACTTTATGGCCCTTGTAAGTTCTTATAGAATTACTAGCTGGCCCTGCCACGCGTTGCTGTGGGTTATTTGTGTGATTTCCCCCACCCTGTGCCAATCCATGACGTATCCCTGTGATTCCCCCACTCCTCCCCTCACCCCCGGCTTACCCCTGTGATTGCCCCCTCATCCCCCTCCCTCATCCCTGTGAATCCCCCAACTCTGTCCTGATCCATGACCTATTATGCCCCCTCTCCCTCCACCCCGGCTTATCCCTGTGATTTCCCCCTCTCCTCCCCTAACCTCCCCACTTACCCCTGTGATTTCCCTCCTCTCCTCCGTCCAACCCCTCCCCCGGATTATCCCTGTGACCCTTCATTTTGCACACAACCATTTCCCCAATGCGCGTGTTCTGTAAAATTTTGCCCTGTCCCAACCCTGACTCCCCTACCCACGTGTGTTATGTGAAATAACATCTATTCTACCCAAAGGCATGGCCCTCTAAAAGGCCCATATTCAGTTGATTCTATGCTGCAGCCTATTCTCCTCTCAATCCCCCACCCAGGCAGGCTCCTAAATCCACTCTGCAAAGTCTGCTAGTCTGCAAAGCCAAGGCGAGATACTGTGGAGAGGGCAGGTTTCATCCCTGGAGTCTTCAGAGCTTCTGCTGGTGATGTCTAATTTGGGCGCCACTTTTTTGAGTTTAATCATTGCTTTAGGTATGAAAGGTTTGCTTTTTTGGGAAATAAAATTATGCCAGACCCCTCACTGATGGGCATGGAACATTGTGGCCAAATTTGTTACATTACAGTTCAGCGGTTACGGAGAAAGGCTGTTACATCCGCGTGCGCAATGCCTATATATATATATATATATATATATATATATATATATATATACCATATATATATATGGTAAAGGTAAAGGGACCCCTGACCATCTCACATTATTGGCCGAGGGAGCCAGCGTATAGCTTCCAGGTCATGTGGCCAGCATGACAAAGCCGCTTCTGGCGAACCAGAGCAGCGCACAGAAACGCCGTTTACCTTCCCGCTGTAGCGGTTCCTATTTATCTACTTGCATTTTGACGTGCTTTCGAACAGCTAGGTTGGCAGAAGCTGGGACCAAGCAACGGGAGCTCACCCCGTCACAGGGATTCGAACCGCCGACCTTCTGATCAGCAAGCCCTAGGCTCAGTATATATACACACATATATATATACTGTGTGTGTGTGTGTGTGTGTGTGTGTGTGTGTGTGTGTCTATATATATATACACACACACACACACACTATATATATATATATATATATATATATATATATATATATATATTCATAGAATTGTAGAGTTGGAAGGAACTGGGGGGGGGGGCAACTAGCCCAACTCTGTGCAATACTGGAATATGAGAATCCTTAAGACAGCCACTTTAGTCATTTTCTGTGCCATCCAGTCATAAATGTGTTGTTGTTGTTGTTGTTTAGTCATTTAGTTGTGTTCGACTCTTCGTGACCCCATGGACCAGAGCACGCCAGGCACCCTTTGTCTTCCACTGCCTCCCGCAGTTTGGTCAAACTCATGTTAGTAGCTTCGAGAACAGTGCCCAACCATCTTGTCCTTCTCCTTGTGCCCTCAATCTTTCCCAACATCAGGGTCTTTTCCAGGGAGTCTTCTCTTCTCATGAGGTGGCCAAAGTATTGGAGCCTCAGCTTCACGATCTGTCCTTCCAGTGAGCACTCAGGGCTGATTTCTTTCAGAATGGATAGGTTTGATCTTCTTGCAGTCCATGGGACTCTCAAGAGTCTCCCCCAGCACCATAATTCAAACGTGTACTCAGAACTAAGTCTTTAATGGGATTTGCTCCCAGGAAGTGTGCATAAAACCATAGAATCGTAGAGTTGGAAGGGTCTATGAGGGTCATTTAGTCCAACCCCCTGCTATGCAGACATCTTTCACTCATTGTGAGGTTCAAACTCATGACCCTGGGATTAAAAGTCTCATTCTCTGCCATCTGAGCTATCCACAGCCTTAATGCATATCCAAAGGGTAAATAGACCCTCGGAGTTTTGCATGCTTTGTGGCACAAGATTCACTCCCTCTAATAGCAAACTTAGACAGTGAGTGTGGGTGGGTAGCAAGTATCCCTCCTTTTGCCATTATGCTTTGAAGGTTATACAGACTTTGAGAGCATTACAACCCCATCATTAAGCCCAGCAAATATAAAGGGAAATGATATGAGACTGGAGAACCCTTTCTAAATGAATGTGGGGAAAGTTCTCAACTAGGCTCTCTCTCTTTTTTGTCAACAGTTCTTTTCCCCTAAGCCTTTGCTGTTAATAAAGGCCGTTATTTATATGATTACGAAGAATGGGATGGCACTTAGTACAGTTTTAATTGGCCTTAATTGATGTGTAGTTCTGGAGGGTGAAAGAAAGTAGGTTTTCATGTTTGATAAGTGTCATTGTTATCTAAGCCTCCTGACACTTCCGCATCTCGATGGTATGCCTTTTTGTGTGTGATGTGTGCAGCGCACTGAATAGAAAATAGCCAGCTGGAATGCTAGTGACACTCCTGCTGCAGAGTCCATTACGCACAATGCCAGACATTTTTGACAAATGGATCGACACCATCAAACCTTTTATCAATTTAAGGGTAACCTTGTCACAGTAGTCTGTCAAGCAGTGCAGATAGAACGACTGTACAAGAAAACAAGTCATCATGAACTCAATGGTAACCAAGTAAATAAGAAAAAGGGAAAAAATTGCTGGAAGATTTTTCTTTGCTGTGTTACATATGATCTTGAGAAATGTGTAGACTCTTTTACGGTGGAAGAAAGGCAACTACATTTCCTGCTTCTGATGGGGGTAGCCAATGTGGCGCAATTGTTAGAATGTTGGGCTAAGACCTGGGAGTGCAGGGTTCGAATCCTCTCTCAACCATGAAGCTCACTGGGTGACCTTGGGCCAGTCACCATCTCTTAGCCTAACCTACCTCACAAGGTTGTTGTAAGGATGAAATGGGGAGGAGGAGAACCATGCGTATCACCTTGGAAGATAAAGCTGATCTATCTATCTATCTATTTACCTATCTAATAAAATAAAATAAAAAATAAAAATAATAATTTGTTGCAGCAAAATCAACAAAGTCCCATGGTACCATAATGACTAAGAAATTAATCATAGCATAAGCTATCATAGACTACAGTTCACTTCCTCAGATATGTACATATATATTTTTAAAAATATTTTTATTAAAGAAAAAGATTTTTTAAACAATTCAAATTGCCAATAACATAACCGATTACATCCCCCCCTTGATCTTTCAGTAGATCTCTATTTGTAGGCCACTTTCCCTTTTTGCCAAGCAGTTTGAGTAACAAAGTTCCTATTGGTGATAGCCACCAAGATGTTTTTTTTGTTCTATTAAATCCTTATATCTTTCCCATACTCTCATTAATGATTTCCTAATTATATGGTTATAAAATCCTTTATGTACTTTCCCTTTCCCATACCATAAGTATGCATGCCATCCATATCTATTGTCATGTCCTTCCAAAGCTAATGCTTCTTCATTTCCCAGTTTTATCCAGTCCCTAATCCAAACCAAACATGCAGCCTCATAATATAATTTAAGGTCTGGGAGGGCGAAGCCTCCTCTTTCTTTTGTATCTGTAAGTATCTTATGTTTAATCCTCGGCCTCCCCCCCCCCCCCCACGACAAATTTTGAAATATCCTTTTGCCATCTTTTGCGGCACTCATCCTTGACCATTACTGGGACTATCTGAAAAAGAAAGAGCATTTTCGGCAGCACATTCATTTTTATCGCTGCAATTCTTCCTAATAGGGAAAGGTTCATTCTACTCCATATTTCTAGATTCCTTTTTATCTCACACCATACTTTTTCATAATTGTCTTTATACAAATTTATATTTCTTGGTGTTAACCATATCCCTAGATATTTTACTATTTTGTGAAGTTCTATCTCAATACTTTGCACCAAATCTTTTTTTCTCTGTCTCTTTTAGATTTTTAACAGATATGTACATACATTATAATACATATTTCACCTACAGTTTTATTTTCGTTGTACATATATTTACCATATGCCACAATAACATCTGTGTTCTTATAAAATGGTCCAGTAGCAGTCTGATTGAATGAACTCTGTGATCAACAATCATATTTTCCCCTCCTGTGTGTTTTCTCAGGCATGTGCCCAAAGGCATGTTCCTACCCCTTTCGAAACTTTTAAAAATTCACATCTATTCCAAAGTGTTTAATCTATGCATGTGTTTACAAAGCTTTATAAAAAGGTAAAGTTAAAGGGACCCCTTACCATTAGGTCCAGTCGTGACTGACTCTGGGGTTGCGCGCTCATCTCACATTATTGGCCGAGGGAGCCGGCGTATAGCTTCCAAATTCATTGATGAGCATTCTGGAGAGTCTATTGTGAGTAACACAAGCTGTTATAGTGGATTGTTGCAAGGGCTTTCAAACTTTATTGATCTGGGGCTGAAAATGCAAAAGCTATCAAGCACCCACTATGACAACAAAGCATGAATTGCTTCCAGGTCACAAATTGTGGGGGTCTGTTATATTTTGGGCATATTCAAATTCCGGTGGACATCTAAGCTTAGCATGCGACAGAGTGAGGGAAAAAATGGTAAAGGTAAAGGACCCCTGACAAGTTAAGTCCAGTTGTGAATGACTCTGGGGTTGTGGCACTCATCTCACTTTACTGGCCAAGGGAGCCAACGTTTCTCTGCAGATAGTTTTTCCATGTCTTTTGGCCAGCATGACTAAGCCGCTTCTGGCAAACCAGAGCAGCACATGGAAACGCCGTTTACCTTCCCGCTGTAGCGGTTCCTATTTATCTACTTGCATTTTGACGTGCTTTCGAACTGCTAGGTTGGCAGGAGCTGGGACCAAGCAACGGGGGCTCACCCCGTCACAGGGATTTGAACTGCCGACCTTCTGATCAGCAAGCCCTAGGCTCAGTGGTTTAACCCACAGCGCCACCTGGGTCCCAAAGCTTTATAAAGTAATACTAATTTCATAGATACCTTTTTCTGTAAATGTATACAGCCCTATATCAGGGATGGTAAACCAGTGTCCTTCCACATGTTGTTGGACTTTATCTACCATCAGCACCAGTCAGCAGGACCAGTGGCCAGGGATCATGGGAGCTGTAGTCCAACAACCTTTGGAAAGATGCAAGTTTCCCGTCTCTGCCATGGAAATGGTAGGTTGGATCCCGAGGAACTTCCTTAAAAAGAGATACTTGCTCTACAGGAAGAAAGGCCTCCATTTGTGGTTTACTGAGCTAAAGAATGCTTAACTTTCTGGGGTTCTGGCCAGCTTTGGAGCACTGAAGTATAAACTGCATGACAATTCTCCAGATTACTTTTCCTCTTCAAACCTAAACTTGTCCAAAATCAGAAGTGATCTTACGTAATGTCTTTGATTCAGGGCCAGCATAAGATTCAGGGCCAGCATATTTATTGAGACAGCATTTTAAACAGTTATTCCATTTTAGCCCTGTTGACTTCATTGGAAGTCAACTCTTAAGTGAGAGATCTGGCAATATAAATCAATTCAAATTAAACATTATATATACCATTGGCATTAATAGTTTTGCATACTTTAAATGTCATTCCTCTAAACTTGTTCTTTCCTCTGACCATAAATTTGAATGAATTTGATTACTGTACCTAAATCTTCAAACCATTTATACCTGAACAGTTTCGGTACCTTTGATAGGAGTGCTATACTGTAGAGCAGGGGTGGCCAACTCCCAAGAGACTGCGATCTAATCACAGAGTTAAAAACTGGCAGTGATCTACCCCCTTTTTTAGGGTTCAGGTCAAAGTTGTTGAACTTTTTTTTAGGAAGGAGGAAGACCGTTTTTTTGGGGGGGGGGTCAAGTCAAAGTTGTTGAGTTTTTTCAGGGAGGTGATAAAATGTTGAACTTTTTTCAGGGTAGCCACAGTTGTTCAGCTTCTTTGCAGGGAGCCAATGATCTACCAGTGATCTACTGCAGACGTCCAGTGATCTACCGGTAGATCACGATCTACCTGTTGGACATGCCTGCTGTAGAGTAAATGACTTGATTGCAACCACAGCAAAGCAAAATTGAAGTATTACTGGTCTTATCTCTCTCTCTCTCTCTCTCTCTCTCTCTCTCTCTCTCTCTCTCTCTCTCTCTCTCTCTCTCTCTCTCTCTCTCTCTCTCTCTCTCTCTGACCACTCAGTTTGCTTCCCTTATTAGATACTGTGTCAAGCAACCAGATCTAATTTCAGTGAAGTGTGGACCAAAGTCAAAGAGCTTTAATTTATGAATGCAAACAATTTCACATAAAGACAGAGAAATCTGAGTAGTAGTCAGATGAAGTTGTCTGAAGGAGAAAAGAGAACTTGGCTCCCTAAGTTTATTAGCATCCATGCTCTCATGATTATCATTGGTGCTGCCTTTACTCAATAACTCCCACATTCCATTATCAGAGATATGCTTGTTCATTGAGTCATAGCTCCATTCTTTTCCAAGGACACCAAAATTGAATTGATAACTTTATCCATGTTAGTGAGAATCCATTACTCTGCAGTCACTTTGCATAGCTCCACCCTCATGGATGTTGATGGGCACTTCCTGCCTGATTTGATCCTGTGTTTTTTAAAAACCACGTGCGGGGGCTATTTCTCTGTTTTGTTTTGCTTTTTTAAAATAAAACTGGTTGCAATGCTGTGTTAAGCTTTTTTTTGTAAACTTGAGAACATTTTGATATATTTTAATGTTTCAATAGTCTGTTATTTGTTAGTTACTTTGAACAGTTTAAAAGGAAAAGTGGGATATAAATGCTTTTAAATAAAACAACAGTAACTGCTTATTCCCCAAACAGATTACTTCACTGTTGAATGCAAAAAGCTCACAGAAAAAGTCTTTACAGTATATAACCCAGGTTGGGATGCCATCAGGGGTATAACAATGTTTCACGCTTAAAATAAAGCACGGTTGGCAGAAAAAAATCCTACTCGTTATTGTTGCTGTTGTTGTTTTGGTGTAAGTTGCCACCCTTGATCAGTAATCCACAACTGAATTAAACAGCTCTATTATTTTAACCTAGAGCAGAGTCGTAGAGCTGGTGCCAAAGTATTTTAAAAGTATCCAGAATTCTCTGGCTATGAGCATCTAAGCTTTTGTAGTATTTCACCTTTTAAAAACTCTTAATAATAATTCTTCAAACAGAAATACTCTCCAGGATTCCTTTGGACCTCTGTCGTTCTGGATTCCTCACAGTTAGCTGCTTATTTTATAACAGAATAATTTCCTTGGGTTTCAGTTCCTTTAAAAATGAGCAGGAGTCTGCTGCAGGTGGAGGCAATTGTTGTCTAATGAAGCTAGCTATCTAGAGAGCAAAGGCTGTGTGACCCCCTTCATGATGCTTCTGAAGTCATGCCTGGGCTTCTTTTCAGCCAGTACTCTGTCCTGGCACCTCAGGTAGGTTCTGGCATCTCTCAGGTGGGCACCATTGCGAGGGAGAGAACGAGGGAAGCATTTGTGGTGAGTTCCGGCACCTCTTTTTCTAGAAAAATAGCACCAGGTGATGCCCTTAGCACTTGAGGCCTGCATTGTAGAGTACATTTCCTGCTTACACTGCTGTGTGGAAGGAATCTGCTGAATGAATGGTCCTTGCGTGAAACAGCTTTGTTAAATTTGCATGCTTGCCTCATTTTCTACCCCCATGCCAGTTCTCAGAGGTTGCATTTGGCACAACAGGTTATATTGACAGAGGAGACAGATGCCGTTGTACATGTTTGTGGTTGTGTTCCATGGTGTTTTTTATGTTGCTGTACACACTAGAGAAGGTTACCTGATTTGTTTTACTGTACCAAACTCCTATTCGGTGAAGCTTTTGTCTGTACACGCATGTCACCTGCTCATGTGCAATGGCTGTCTCAAATGTACACACCTCAGCTTGGCCGCAGCTTGCGTTTACAAATCAGATGGGCGGTGGTTTGAGGGAAAATGCACCAAACAGCGCCGTTTCTCAAGGAACTACAAGATACATGTGGATTGTGGCTAACATTGTGTGCAGTCTTTCTTCAAACACCAGTGACGAGAGCTCACGGGAGCCAGATGTAAATGGCATATAGTCAAAGCATGACATAAATGGATTCATTCTGAAATATAGGATGCTAAGAAAATGCAGAGAGTGGCATGACTGTATGATTGGCACACTACAAGTGTGTGGGTTGTAATGGCACAATGCATGTAACCTTAAACATCTTAGATATTTCTTGGCCACATTTCGTGTCTTATCCTCCCCCCCCCCCCGATTTTCAGTTGGAAACATTAACTGTTGCTTATTCTTAATTTAGCACAGGGCATTCAACAATTGGGGAGTGGGGGAAGCCAGGCTTATTCCCTCACATGTTTATTACCAAAGTATGGATCATGGTTTGTTATACAGTAGTTGGGTTTGTAATTCAAACATCATTGGGGCTCTGATGCATATACAAAGTTCTGCATGTTCAGAAACCTCTCAATTTCTTTCTGTATGTTAGGGAACACTTATTAGTATGTTTTTAGGCACCAGCTTTTTTAAAAATAATAATAATAGTATTTGACCAGGATTTGGTTTGCTTAGTTTGCTTTCTTGTGGATTGGCTGCTGGTTTTAGATATTTGTGCAATTCTTAATAACAGGGTTGTGGCAGAGTGTGTTTTTTAATTAGGTTATAAGCCTCACCTCCACTAGCTAGGTAGAAAGGAAAGATAAAATGTTCAGTATTAGTGATCAGGAAACATCTGGGCAAATAGGTATTTTTCAACTGCAAAAACATAGGAGTCACCTCCTAGGGGCCATGGGGGCTTCGGACCCCACAACAAAAAATTTGAGGGAGCCGCCTTCCCCAAAGTTGATGGGCATTGCCATTCAAAGGGTGTGTGTGCACTCTGTCATGTGATCGAGTATGTGGGGCGGGGATTACCTGCCCCCCCAATAGTATTTTATTCTAGTTGGCACCCCTGGCAAGAGGAAGTTAGTGCCCGTCTGAACCTCCAAGGGAAGATATTTCACAGGGTTGTTCCCAGTGACATTCATTACACTTTGTCTGGTTTTTATACCTTACACTTTGCTACAGGTAGCGATGTCATATAAATAAAAACAATGCTTGGTATTTGTCTGTTGGGGTTGCCTTTTGTGACAAAATAATACTGGGCCATTCAAATGAACAGGCATCCTGCTGTTCACGCTCACTATCCCACCCACCTCCGGCAAGAATCTACTTAACTGGAGACAAGCTTCAAAATGAACCTTAACAGGCAATCAGCCAGTCTTCCCAATACCTTTCTGTTTCATCAAATAGTGCAGAGCCTTGGGTCAGTGTGTGCCTAAGGCAGGCATGGCCAAGCTTGGCCCTCCAGCTGTTTTGGGACTACAATTCCCATCATCCTTGGTCACTGGTGCTGTTAGTTGTGACAATTGCTGTGAGGTAGGTGAAACCCCTAGACAGGCTCAATTTGAGTGGAGGGGAAATTCCTGCCTGGCCCCGAATAGGGTGACCGAGTATTTCCATAGCATGGTCTAAGCATGACCTGCCTTTTCACCTTAGGGCAAGGACGAGTATGCTGTACAGGGTGGGAGAACGAGCTCTGACTCGTAAGCAGGCGCCAGTTTATAAACTGTGCCCGTGAAAGCAAGACCTATATCAAAGGTCTCCCCCTGGAACCTCGGCATTTGCCTAATTTGCCTGATAAACGTTTATTCCAGCTCCTGGAATTTCCTAAGATTAAAAAAGGGCTGTTTATCTGGACAGAAGCAGACCCATTGGTTAGGGTTACATCGGTTGTCACTGCTTGTTGCTCTCCTATTCAGAAATGCATTGGGCTGGGGGGATTTTATTTTGTTTTAAAGCGATACTGCTTTAATTTTTAACAACTCGCTGTTTGCTTAACAGGGGGTTAAGGGACAGCCCATCAAGGAACCAGGAAGGCAAGCACATTTAATGAGTGTCTTCTGACCTCTTGGAGACACTGGCAGTTCCTATTCTTTCATTATCCTCTTCATTTCTGCTCTCCCCCAGCCTGTTTTCTGCATCTGGCCAATCAACCGTAGCAGCACTGCTGGATACGTCCATTAGGCCCTGAGCTGTTTGCTTATTATTAATGTCAATGTTTGAGAATCTGAAAGCACCCATGGCCTACCCAGGCCAAAGAACAAATAGCAGCTGCATATGTCTCCATCTGGAGCCCCGGTTGCTTGCTCATATGCCCCTTTCCAGGATGAAACATGAAACTTCGTGACTTGTTGTCGCTCCGCCAATGAGCCTAAGCAGAGGGTTCCAACTGTTAAAGTGAAGTTGGGTGCTTTTGAGTATTCTGGAGTTGAGCAATCCTCCTCACCTCTTCTCCCCAAACTTGGAAAATCATTCTGTTAAAAGCAAAAAGCTGGCCTTATTCCCTTATGGGGTACACAAGAGCCTTATTGGGCTCTCCATCGGTCGGAGAATATATAACAGAGGCCAACCAGAGAAGTTTGAGAAGCAAAGCCTTTATTTTTACTGTTGCAACAGGGTCCTTCCCCTCAAGCAGGAGAACAAGGAAGGAACCCAGAACAAAAGAGAACCTCCACCTTTATCAGTTTTCCCATCACCAAGAAACACCCCCCAATACATCATTCCTACATCACAGCTATGTAATCAATACCTCACAAAAAAGTAGGGTTCAAGGTAGAAATCTGAGCACTTTCGACACCTCCTAGTCCTCCTCTCACCCCTCCCAGGTGTGAATTCCTAAACACAAATAAAAATTAACATTTTCATAAGAGTTGATCACTGTCTTTTGTTTGGAGGAGTCTTCCATTGTGAATGAGATGGCTAGCAGTCTGGCGCCATTGATGGGGAAATGTCCAGTTGGCAGAGCCTCCGGCTGACAGGATTATGGCTCCCAAGTTGCTAGTCATGTGGAAATGTGTGTGTGTGTGTGATTCAGTGGGGTGGGGGAAACTCCTACAACAAGATGGAGATCACTTTAATTCTGGTCAGTTTGGGAGAGTCAAAATGGTTTTCAGGCCTGTCTTCCTGTACTGTTTGCATGGTATATTTATGAACATTTATTATACATGTGTGACCTCAAAATTCTTATAACAATGCAATGCAGGCAGATGAAGCATGGGAAGATTTGAGGGAGGAAAAAAAGGCCTGTCTACTTCTTCGAATGCTAGATTCTGGAGAGAGTCTGGAAATCCATATACCCCATACACATGCGCGTGCGCGCACACACACACACACACAAGTTTCTCTACTGTGAGAATGGGTGAGCTAATGTTGACCCACCTTTTCAGTTTACTAAGTATTCGAATTTTTTTTAGACTGCCACTTTAGGAGACACCCTCCACCTTCTGCGATCTACAGTATAAATTTAAAAACTGGGTCCAATATGTCTATGAGAGCAGGCTGAGGAATCAGCTCCTGGAAAGTAGCAGATATGCTCCTGGCATATCCATATATCCTCAAAACAAACAGCAACAAAAAACTAGGTCTGAAGAAAAAGAAAGGAAGATTTTTTTCCATAGCAAACTCACTTGCTGTCACAACTGAGCCTAGCCTCTTCCAACGTCCCCCCATCTCCAAATGTTTGGCATTGGCCCTTTTGTCTACCAGTTTCCCCTGCTCATTACTATTCTCTGTGGCTGTCTTGTTTTCAGCACCCGCTGAAAACCTTATATAGGCAAACCTACCCAGACATGTGCTTTTAACTTGGAATCTTAACATGTAGTTTGATTATGTATACAGTTGTACCTTGGAAGTTGAATGGAATCCGTTCCGGAAGTCCGTTCAACTTCCAAAACGTTCAGAAACAAAAGTGTGGCTTCTGATTGGCTGCAGGAATTCCATGCCCATTTGCTTTTAACAAATCAATATATCAAGTAACATTTCTAGGATTGTTGAGGTTTTTATTGGGGGGGGAACTTGTTGAGGTTCTTTTTTCTTTTAGTTTTGCTAGTTTGAGCAATTATTATGGAAATGCGGCACTGCCGATCTGGGCTGCTGTACATCCAGATTTTTCCAGACAATTGATTGAGATTTCCGCCCATACCGACACTGCTCCCATACAGGAGGGGAGAGGCTTGGAAAGCCCCTACCTACACAAATCTCTCAGTACCACTCTCGTAGAAGTCCCCAAGGAGCACTTTACTTCATGCTACTATGTCATATGTCCTCAGTTGACCTGCTTGGCCATTTCTAGAGTCGAGTGGAAGAATACCCTTTGTGATTGGCTAGCATCCCCCAGATATATGACAGTCTACACACGTTCTAGACTAGGGAGCTGTGGGAGGGATTAAGTATGTACTCTTTTGATTATTCTGTAAGTTCTTCTTGCCAGGTGGAACATTTCCTCCTCCCTTCTCCTTGCGTACTGTGCTGGGAGTGGACCTCCACAGTGGATTTTGGGCATAGCTGCCAAGTCTCCCATTGAAAAATGTGGATCAGCAGCAGCGCGGCACCGGAAGTCGCTTCTACGCATGTCCAGACATGCATAGAAGCGACTTCCAGTGCCACTCTGCCCAATTTCCAGTGCCCAGACATGGGCAGAACGGCACCCGAAATGGAGCCTCCCTGGCAGGTAGGAAATATGGGGGATTTCCGGGATTTTTTTCTATTTGGGATAACAGCGGGAAACGGATTAAAATCCGGGGGTTTCCCGCGAAAAACGGGAGACTTGGCAGCTATGATTTGGGGAGATACGGAGAGTGCAAGAGAGGGAAGGAGGAGAGGAAGAAAAGCCCTGTTGCACTAGCAGCACCCCTTGCGATGGTTTTTGCTAGCATGCTGGGCTAGTTGAATCCAGGCCTATAGCACTTTTCTGGTGTGAAATGCACTTGCAGGAACGAGAGACAAACATGA
This sequence comes from Zootoca vivipara, assembly GCF_963506605.1. Taxonomy (NCBI): domain Eukaryota; kingdom Metazoa; phylum Chordata; class Lepidosauria; order Squamata; family Lacertidae; genus Zootoca; species Zootoca vivipara. The sequence goes on along the minus strand of NC_083287.1, from coordinate 16,111,083 downwards.
GGTCTGTGCTAGATTTTCAGCTATACTTCCTAACCAACTTAAAAAACAAAACTAAAATAAAGAACCTTTGTCCTCTTGACACATGGACCTAATTCCAATCAGTATTTACTAATGTGCAGGCATTAGGAGAAGAATGTGACATTCGCCTTTGATTTCCATGGTGGTCAAAGAGTAGAAAGTGATCTTTATTCCCTGCTCTCTGCAGAAAAGATGTGGAACAGTTCTTCAGAAATGTTATCTTAATGCCATAACGTGACTAGTAATAATATTTATAATGAAACGTCAGAAAAACCAAACATTCTGAGCATCAGTTTCTGCTAGCGCTAAGAGTTTAAGCATATGGCCTCCCTTTTAACAAGGGGAAACAGAATAAGGGGCTGGTGCCTTCAGTATAGTGCCATGCTATCAGTACACAAAACAAAAATGCCATTGTACTCCAAATAGCTAATTCTCCCCCAACCGTTTTGAACAAGCAGCAACAAGAGCTTTGCCCTGTGCAACTCACAGCAATGGTTATTCCAAGTATTTGGTAACTTCCTGGAATTATTTGACTGAGAAGCATTTATTTATGATTTATATTTGGAAAGCAGGCAGCTATAATGCTACTTAAGAGGTATTTGTTGGCACAAAAGCTTCTTCCCTGCTTTAGCAATGAGGGCTGTGCACACGTTCCATGTTTACTTCAGCGTGGGTACACCTTAGCCACAATCCATATGTATCCTACAGTTTCCTGAGAAATACTCCCTGTTGATAATGCTTTCCCTCAAACCGTCTTTCTTCTTTGGCGATCAGTCGTAGCTAAGTAAGTTTGTCTATCACGGACACGGTTTTAACAGTGAGTCCATAAGTGACTGTGGAGGCCACTTCTGTATCCACACATCTTTACACAGTGGGGACATAGGTCTTCAGGTGGGAGTTGATCATGGTGAGGGTTTGCCAAGCACATTTCTCCCTTTTGTCCTGAGTTCAAGCATCTTAAAAGCCCACGGCACCTTTGCTAAAGGCTGTTCTCCAATTGGAGAGCTTCCAGGCCAGTGTTTCCCAGTTGTCGGTGTTTATACTGCTTTTTTTATATATAGATTTGCCTTGAGACAGTCTTTAAACCTCTTTTGTTGACTACCAGCATTATGCTTTCCATTTTTAAGTTTGAAATAGAGTAGTTCCTTTGGAAGACGATAATCAGGCATCTGCACAACATGACCAGTCCAACGAAGTTGATGTTGAAGAATCATTGCTTCAACACTGGTGATCTTTGCTTCTTCCAGTACTAGTGGTATTAGTTTGCCTGTCTTCCGAAGTGATGTGTAATTTTTTCCGGAGACACCTTTGATGGAATCTTTCGAGGAGTTGGAGATGGATGGTGTTTATCAGTGGTCCACGTTTCACAAGCGTACAGTAAGGTTGGTAGTACAATAGCTTTGTAAACAAGCATTTTGGTTTCCCTGTGAATGTCCCAGTCCTTAAACACTCTGCATGCACTTCAGTCAGGAAAAAGGTGCCCTCGCAGAGCACTTGCACCTTCCATCCAGTTTGAAAACTGAAGACTGCAGATAAGCTGAGGTGTGTACATCTGAGACAGCCGTTGCACATGTGCAGATCACAGCTTCATTGAATGGGGTTTGTTGGTGTTGTGTATGTGCTTTAGCCTAACAGTTAGGAAACAACACTAATGAAAATGGAGAGCTGGGGGGGAAGGGTTTATGAAATCACCTTTCAGTTTTGCTTCTTTATACAATCACACAGGCACAGTACTTTCTAACAGAGAATATAGATAGCACTGAGCTACCAGAGCAATTAATAGAAAGGAAAAGCAACAAAAACAACCCAGGGGCACAGAGTATAATTCTATTCCTCACTCATTGTACATATGGTCTCTTTAAGATGTGATTGTAATTCTCACTGATGGAAGAAAAGGGCAGGCTGTAACGACGTGGCTATTAAATATTGCCAGCACTGAAACAAATATTTTATTTTATTTAATTGTATGATTTCTCTTTTGCCATCTCCAGTAAGCTGAAAACAATGGCCTTGTACTGTTTAATAAGGGGAAGGCGGCCTAATAAATATTTTATAGCTCTCCTGAAATTGTTTGGTCTGTTGCTGTCATCTTTATTACACTTTACACAAGGGGGGGGAGGGGGGACTTCTTAATTATGTGAAGGTCCCTAGCCCTTTTTATGCTGCTCTAGCAACACCTTTAAAAAAAGAACAAACCACTGGCTGTTAATTCTTCTAGTTATTGCAGCTGTAGTATGCCCATTCCGCTATCGAACAAAGACCCCCGCTTGGCTCCTGGGCTTGCATTCTTCTGCTGAATGGCAGCCATTCAAAATTGGGCTGGCTCAGTGCAAGGGGGCCTGGGAGGATGTGAACATACGTTGATGTCTTTTCACAGGACCCAAGTTCCATATTGGTGTCACCAGTGGGTGGGTGATGTAGTTGCAAATATATCCACTGTAAGTGGAACTCCAGCCCATAGAAGCAGGATGCTACCCAGTGCCCTAAATCTGGCAACAGACTCTCTTAGGACCCATTGTATTAAAAAAAAACCCACACATACACACAACCAAAAACATTATTATTATTATTATTATTATTATTATTATTATTATTATTATTAGAATTTATATACCGCCCTCTACCCAGGGGTCTCAGGGCAGTTCACAGAATAAAATCAAGATATAAAACCACAAAATACCTAATAAAAATAAAAACAGCAATCCAATACCGCCCCCACAAAAAAACACCACATTTTAAAAGGGCATAGGATGTAAATCAGATCAACCAAAGGCCTGGTTAAAAAGGAGTGTTTTTGCCTGGCGCCTAAGGGTGTGTAATGAAGGCGCCAGGCGAACTTCCCTAGGGAGAGCATTCTACAGAAGGAGAGACACAGCAGAGAAGGCCCATTCTCGTGTTGCCACCCTCTGGACCTCTCGAGGAGGGGGCACACAAAGAAGGGCCCCAGAAGATGATCCCAGGGTCTGGGTAGGTTCATATGGAAAGAGGTGGCCCTTGAGGTATTGCGGTCCTGAGCCGTTAATTAATTGCTGAGCCCATATGCTATCCAAATCCATTATGTATAAAAAGGTACTAAGTAATAGGGCATGGGTTGGGCTAGAGTACAGTTTGGCATATTTCTGGTGGTTTCCAGGTCACCATGCTTGTGGGACGTGCTCCAAAACATTGGTTGGTTGCAAGTCTAAGTGATTGCTTGTGTGGTAGGTTCAATATATTGGCCAGATTGTTCTGACGCCTGCCAGCAAGTGAGGAGTTACATTTGCACCAGAGGTGGAGTAGCATGTTAGGTATCTGGGCCCATTGGAAACCCATGTACGTAACTTCACTAGTGATTGGGGGAAGAGAGTCAAGTTGCATTTAGAGGCAAACCTACATATTTCACAGTTTCTGAAGCAGCAAGCAAACCAAAACACAAAAAAATTGCACTTCTCCAAATGTTGCAGCACAGTTCTCCAGCCAAATCATGTCTACAAAAAATGCATACCCTGGGATAAAGTATGCACAAATTGCATCATTATATTAGCAAAAATTGCTTTGTAAGAATGTGTATACAGTGGTGCCTCGCTTAACGAATTTCCTGCTTAACGAAATTTCTGCTTAACGAAAGGATTTTTCGAGCGGAGCTTGCTTGCCTCACTAGACGAATGCGTTTTACGAAAAATTCGTCTAGCAAATCGCGGTTTCCCATAGGAATGCATTGAAATTCAATTAATGCGTTCCTATGGGCAAAAAAAAAGTCGGAAAAAATCCATTGCATTCCTATGGGATTCGCTAGATGAATTTTTCGCTATAAGAAAAGACCAATGGAACGAATTAATTTCGTCTAGCGAGGCACCACTGTATTAGGCAAAATTGCAAAAAAAAAAGTCTGTTAGGAGAAATTCACTTTAAAATGCTGGTGAATTTTCCTGAGAACTTTAGTTCTTATAAATTGCAAACTGAAAGAACTGGCATCAAAGCATAGAGTTGGAATGGACCTCAAGGGTCATCTAGTTCCAACCTCCTGCAATGCAGGAAATCTCAACTTGTGGTCGGTCCCCCATCCAATTTGAAACCATACCGGACCCTATTTAGCTTTGCAAATGTGCTAGCAGTTTTATTGCTACAGAAATGTGAACTTTATTTAAGATTGGAATAATGAGAATCTGAGGGAAATCAAAATGGACAAATTTTCCCATCCCTTCTACTCACTAATCTGGTTCATACCAACCTAAGATTTTGCATTATGTGCCCAAAGCTCTGGCCTATTCTTCTGCCTTCTCTCTTCTGACATGGCTGTGAGAAAGAGATTAGAAGCTTTTACTCCCATTTTCAAATAACCAGTTACAGTAGAACCTCGGTTCTTGAACGTCTCTGTTGACGAACATTTCGGAACCCAAACGCCAAAAACCCAGAAGTAAATGCTTTTGTTTTCTAAAGCCTCAGAAGCCAAACAGCTTCCGCTGCGTGTTTTCAATTTTGTCAATTGAATTTGCCAACAGCCCTTTGCATCTTGGTTTTGAACGTTTTAGAAGTCAAAACGGTCTTCCAGAACGGATTAGGTTCGAAAACTGAGGTTCCGCTGTACTTTTTAACGTCCAAAGCCAGAGAAACTGTGGTTAGTTTAACTGTGATTTACTGCTACTGCATTGTTTCCTTAAACCAGCGTTTTTCAACCACTGTTCCGCGGCACACTAGTGTGCCGCGAGATGCTGCCTGGTGTGCCGCGACGAGAAGGGCGAGATGTTGCCTGGTCACGTGCCGCGACGAGAAGGCGACCGCCATTAGGGGGCGCTGACCTGCCGGAAAGGAAGCCAGCCGGGTCACGACGCGGGGCGAGCGCGGCTCTAAACAGCCACCACCACAGCCTCGGACGCGAAAGGCGGCCGGCGGGTGCTGCTGCTGCTCCTTTTCTCGCTCTCGCTCCTCTTGCTGGTGGCGCCCGGGGCTTGGTCGGCGCGAGGCCACGGGGCCGACAAGCAGAACAGCCTCCGGAGGGCAGCCAGCGGCGTCTACCGGGGCATGAGCGGCCTCTTCGGCGAGGAGAATGTGTGCGCCCTGCAGAAGGTGAGGCGCCGGGGAGGCCGCAGTGGCGCCTGGCCTGGACTGAGGAGGGGCAGGCCCGTTGCTCCCGGGGGGTCGCACGGGTTCCAATGGATATTTGGATATTTATCCAGTGGATAAAAAACGGGGCAGGTGCTGGCGGGGGCGCGATGCTTGCCTTTGAGATGTGGGAGCGAGGGGGCAAGCAATGACACGGAGAGGCAATATCCGTGTCCTCTGGGTTTCTGTCAGTAAGGATAGTGGTTTGTTTAATGGCAAGATAATAATACTGTAATGGGAAACTACCAACTTTACAGCTGCTGCAAAGATTTTATACTACAGTACTAGCTGAAAAATGACGTGGAGGGAAAGTGTAGGGGTGATTATTGGAGTTGGAGGTTGTCATTGGCAGAATATAGTAAAAATAGGACTGAGGGATAGGAGTAAGGAATAAGAATGCCTTTATGGCACCATCACTGATAAAATAATTGACTAATAGCAATGGGAATAAGGAATAATGAAAGAAGAAAGGAACAGGAATTTTTTTTGACCATGTTGTTTTCACAAAATAATAACCCCCCCCCAAAAGCCCTAACTTTTTTTAATGGTGGTGTGCCTCGTGATTTTTTTCATGAAACAAGTGTGCCTTTGCCCAAAAAATGTTGAAAAACACTGCCTTAAACAACAGTTAACCCTAAGCGCCATTCTTAGTTTGGAGGAAACAAGTAGCCACAACGTATGGGTTAATCTTGTGGAAGTGAAATCTTCTGATCTTCCCATCTTGTGACCATGCACAGAGGGGGAAGATGGGGGAAGAGGAAACATGCGATCCTTGGCCTCACTCAAATGCATTCCCGTAGCTCTGAAATACGACTTTGCCATGACAGCACAACACCAATTGGACTAATGAAAATACAGGCCACCCCTTTCCTCAGTTAGATTCTTAAGGATTGTGTGTGTGAAAACCTCACAGTCAGCCAAGGCAGATAAGTGGTACAGGCTTACTTTAACACAGCTGGGAGTCCGTTTCTTTTATTTTTCCCTTGCTTGCCCCCTTTTTCCCTGCAGCAATTGTCTGCAGTAAGAATTTTAGCTAACAGGCAGGCTGCGCTTTTCAAATCTCAGTGGGCCTTCTTCACATTCCCCAGAAATAGGACACATTTCAATCTCTTCCTATCATTAAAGTCTGCAGAGTGACTCCAATTCGTGCACCACCCTCTATAGAGAGAAGCAGCCTGGACCCAACCTGTCAACACGTTACACTTTGAATATTGAAGATTTGCCGCTTGCTTTCAGTAATGCTGTGGACTATGTGGAAGAGGGCTTTCGCTTACTTCAGTGGGAGCTTTTATACACACGGGGCTTGCCGGATCAGGCCAGATGCCAACCGTAAAGTGCTCTTTGTCTCACGACGTCGCTGTCTCCCAGTGCTGCTAAAGGGAGGCACACGGATGATGCTTAATACTGCTTGGTAATTGTGTGTGCCGAGAAGTATCCGCTCTCATAACCCCTCAGATCCTCTTAATGCTGTGGATAATTCAATCACACCCACAAAAAAATGACATTAATATAACATTAGGGCCTAGTGCAGATTAGCGAAAGACAGGAAATTATACCATGCAGGACTGAAATTCTATCCTTGGCTTTGCCATAGTGTGCAGAGGTGTACTGAAGGCCCCTTGAAGAAAGTTGATTCACATACAGTGGTGCCTCGCTTAACGAATGCCCTGCTTAAAAAAATTTCCGCTTAACGAAAGGTTTTTTCTAGTGGAGGTTCCCTCGCTAGACGAATTCATTTTGCGAAAAATTCGTCTAGCGAATCGCAGTTTCCCATAGGAATGCATTGAAATTCAATTAATGCGTTCCTATGGGCAAAAAAAAAAAATCAAAAAAATTTCAATGCATTCCTATGGGATTCGCTAGACGAATTTTTCGTTATAAGAAAAGACCCGTGGAATGAATTAAATTCGTCTAGCGAGGCACCACTGTACGTCCAGCCGGATAATCATTTGCATGGAGCAATGTAGATTTCAGTTCAGTATTTTAGATACAGATCAGGAAAAGGAGAAACTATTTGGTGTGGGTGCATTGCATTCTGGCACAGTTAATTAGGAGTGTGCCGTATTCTTAAGACCCATCATAGTTATTGCTGGAAGTACCCTCATCAAGAGCTGGTATTTATAATATCAGAGTGCAACTTTTCATAACCAACCTATTCTCAGCAGCCAGAAGCATCATAGCCAGACACTGGAGAGACCTGTCAAGAATAATCATGAACCAATGGTATCAAATAGTATGGGAAACAGCCTTATTATAAATAGAAGAAGACGCCTTCATCCTGGTATAGTTCATACACAGTGCACAGTATGGTTCATATACGGTGCATGCACAGCCCAACAACACAACAACAAGAATCCACTGACAGCATACGAGTCAATATGGCTGCTTTTGCTGTTGTTGTTGTTTAGTCGTTTAGTTGTGTCCGACTCTTCGTGACCCAATGGACCAGAGCACGCCAGGCACTCCTGTCTTCCACTGCCTCCCGCAATTTGGTCAGATTTATGTTGATAGCTTTCGAGAACACTGTCCAACCATCTCATCCTCTGTCGTCCCCTTCTCCTTGTGCCCTCCATCTTTCCCAACATCAGGGTCTTTTCCAGGGAGTCTTCTCTTCTCATGAGGTGGCCAAAGTATTGGAGCCTCAGCTTCACGATCTGTCCTTCCAGTGAGCACACAGGGCTGATTTCCTTCAGAATGGATAGGTTTGATCTTCTTGCAGTCCATGGGACTCTCAAGAGTCTCCTCCAGCACCATAATTCAAAAGCATCAATATGGCTAACCTGATCCAAAATGCACACACACACACACCGCTCACACACAAAAACAAATCTCACTTTAGCCAACCAAAGACAACCAACCACACCCTGGTCACCCCCAACCTCTCTCACCACCAAGGAAATACAAGTGAATGGTAAGAGAACCCACAAAAGCGACGCTGACACAAAACCTCACACATACACTAAGTAGAATAATAGAAGCATTACCACCCCACCCCACTCACCATTCCCCTCTCCCTCTCTTTTCTTCCTAACCTAACATTGTGTGCAATACTAAAGTCTCACAACAAATGAAACTGATCTGTAGAAAATGCAACTTGAGAAAGAGACAATGCAAGTATTTTTGTAAACTAAGAAATCTAACTTTTTAATTTTTGTAGTCTTTGCTGTTATATTATGTTTTTATATGTGTTGGAAGCTGCCTAGAGTGGCTGGGGCAACCCATCCCAATAGGTGGGGTATAAATAATAATTTTTTTTACTATTATTAACTTAGCCTCTAATAGCTCATGGAGTGCAACAGGGCTGAGATACAGCAAAGATGCATTTGTATGAAATCACCACACTAAATGGATGTGGCTAAATCACCTCACAGAGACTTAACCATTAAAAAAGAAGAAGTGTAAATTAGATATCAGCCAACAAATACCATCTTTTTTTTAAAAAAAAGTAATGGGTAGCCTACAGAGTGCAGGATTTTGTTGCTATAAAACACAATTACGTTATGGTTGTTTTATTTGTTTCGGCTGAAATAATTGCATCAGAGAGAAAATGTGTTTGAGTTTCCTCTTTGAGGTGTTAAATACACCCTTTTGAAATTAATAAAACTTGATATATCCCCCTTGAAAATAGAGTGAATAGAAATATTTAATGAGCCGAAAGCTTCCTCTGATACAGTTCCTATAAATAATTTCTGAAAGGAATAAACTCATCTGAAAAAGCACTGGTATTAGAATTTCACAAATAATTATTACTATAGAAAGCCCAGACAAGTAGACACCCATAATTTGTAAATAATGAAAAGAAGTTTCTGGGCTCACGTGTGATTCTTGCACACGCTGCGTGAACTCTATAAAATGCTTAACTTGCAGTGATTTGTTTGTTGACAGTCCCTGGTGGCAGAAGACTTTCATCTTTTCTCTCTCTCTGAAAAATGGAGCTTTATGTTTTTTTCTACCCAGAAGCACTATATGTTTAAAAAAGCAAAGGGGAGACTAATGGATTGAATGGAAAAGCCATATAAAATGCAGAATGAGTCGTCGCCTTAAACACTGTAATCTTATACATGCTTACTTAGAAGTAAGTCCCATTAATGCAGTTACTTAGAGGTTAAATGGGTATAGGATTGCTAGATTATTGGTTCATTTTTGGCAAAAAACTGCATGTGGCTGAAATACTACTGTAGTACTGTGCTTTGAGCACTTGCTATCCTTCCCAGAGATTGGGTGAAGTTTATCATCTGTTCTGGATCCTGCTGTCCAAGATTTGTATACCTGCAGGAATATTTAGTATTCTCAGTCTTTTCACTTGGGGAGGGGAAGCAGTAACTGGATGAATGATTTTATAATTTTCAGTAATTTTATAATTGTGAACAACATGTCCTCTCTCTCTGAATTTCAGAAAATATCCTCTAGTGATTCTCTCTGCCGCCACTTGTCCCCATGGTAGGGCTTTAAGTCACTGGGTGTACACATGTAAACACAGATACACACACACACACACACATGCTATTTTTTTAAAAAATAAAATGTGCCTTGTAATGTTGTCTCTTGATGTTTATATTTTGACAGCCATGTCAACTCAGAAGTAAATCTAATAGCTCAGTCGGTAGAGCATGAGACTCTCATTTTCAGGGTCGTGGGTTTGAGCCCCATGATGGGCAAAAAAATCCTGCATGACCTTTGGGGTCTCTTCCAACTGAACAATTATTCTATGATTCTAATAGCTTTCAATGGAATTTATTTCTAGGTAGATAGGCACTGGATTATAACCCAAGTTACGCAATGGTATAGTCATCTTGATCCCATTGAGAAAAGGTGGGTTTATAAGCCTTTTACTAAAAAAATAAAATAGTTGCTGCATTTGTTAATAATCACATGCTGTATTGGAGTTTTGGTGATTTTTTTATTTTTAAAAAGGGACAAAAAATTAATGAAAAACATGTAAGTAGAAAAATAGGGGTTTGAAATGCAAAGCCACTGTTTTATTATATTTATTTATTTAGCTCCTAAAATTTATATACCGCTTAATAATCCGTGTGTGTGTGTGTGTGTGTGTGCAAAGCTTACAAAAACAATAAATATGTTGCTTAAACTTTTTTACAACTCCAGTTTAAAACATTTTGTTGTTTAGTCGTTTAGTCGTGTCCAACTCTTTGTGACCCCATGGACCATAGCACGCCAGGCACTGCTGTCTTCCACTGCCTCCTGCAGTTTGGTCAAACTCATGTTCGTAGCTTCGAGGACACTGTCCAACCATCTCGTCCTCTGTCGTCCCCTTCTCCTAGTGCCCTCAATCTTTCCCAACATCAGGGTCTTTCCAGGGAGTCCTCTCTTCTCATGAGGTGGCCAAAGTATTGGAGCCTCAGCTTCACGATCTGTCCTTCCAGTGAGCACACAGGGCTGATTTCCTTCAGAATGGATAGGTTTGATCTTCTTGCAGTCCATGGGACTCTCAAGAGTCTCCTCCAGCACCATAATTCAAAAGCATCAAAACGCAGTAGAACAGGCTAAAACAAATAAAAACTCATATAAACTTCTAAACACCTTGCTAAGCTAAGTATATGTTTAGCAGGCGACAAAAAGAATACAGTGATATCAAGAGTGCTGCCACACTAAATGACTGAGTTCTTACAGACTTGGTGAGGGTATTTATGTCGCACCTGCCAAAATGCCAATTCTGCCAATTGAATGGGCACATACGGTGTACCTATTCAGCTACAAATTTCTAAAGCTTTTATCTTTTACAAAGCGATTGTCATTATAGCAGGTGATGGACAGTAGCAGATAGATGGTGGGACAATCTTAAGTGAAAAAGAGGAAGCTCAATGCAACGTGCAGCGGTATATATGGGTCACTCGGTTAATGCATTAAACAATCCCATTGGCCAGAATTATCCCAGTGACTGAGGGACCACCAATGGGGTTGTTGTGGCTATCCAATCACTCCCACCCACAACAGCAGTGAGGTCGGTCTTGGTGATCTCACTGCAACACGTGTTCTCTGGGAGGAGGACATGATTTTTTTGAATTGCTTTTACATGGTTTTGTTTTATTTTTATTTGTATAGGTGTTATTTATTTATATCATATTGAGATACTGTATGTCCAACTAAACAGTTCCACTAGTGCAGGGACTTTCAGATGTGCCATGGAATTTCTCCACCCTCTTCCCTTCCATGTGTGTGTGCCTCATAGACCTCTTCCGGAGGATTAGGGTAGGGGAACAGATTTAGAGGTTGCACAGGGAGAGGAGAGGGAATTTCCTTTGCACAGCTGCAAAGTCCTTGTGTTAGCAGATGTGTTCCGTTGGATATTGCCCCTTTGTTTATTAAGTTCTACCCTATTTTGACAAAGACCAGTATCTAAACCTTAAAAATACAATAAAACAAACAACAACATATTTCAGTGGAGATCTGACAGCTGGCAGGCATATTTTGGGAGAAATTCTGGAGTTACTTTGCCCATTATTTCCATTTTGAAACACATTTTCTCTTGAATATTGTCTTAAGCTGCAACGTGGGACCCATTTAGATTTGTTGAAGCTAATTGAAGCGAGTGAGTGCAGGATTATAGCCTTAGTTAATGATTGTGAGTACTGCATCAAATCACCAAAGTGAGAGGCAGGTATATCCAGCGCTCTTTTTTTTTTTTCTAGAAAAAGAGGTGCAGGAACTCTCACTCTTTTTTTACAGACAACCCTAAATTGGTGAGCTTTTTTTGGGGGGGGGGAGGCAAAGTTATTGAGCTCTGGGCATTGTGCTGCTATACAGTTGCCAGTCCGCTCCAAGAGGTGGTGGAACTCCATTCCAGTGAGTTCCAGATGGAAAAAAAAGCCCTAACTATACCTGCAAAGGAGTAGAGAAGTGAATTTAATACAGTGTGTTTCACTTTTGTCCCAAGTACCTGAGCCATTTGGAATAATTCTCTAGTTAACTAGTTTGTAGAACTACAAAATTTTATAGGGATATCCAGTGAAAGGACACAGCAGACCACAGGTTAAATTACCAATCAAGTTGAATTCCCACACAGTCATGAAATCCACTTGGCATTGGCATAGTAACTGGAAATAATTCTGGGAAGTCAATGAAATTTAGAAACTAGAGTTAAGCATTTGGTTCCCATTGATCTCAATGGGAACTTACTATGCTGAATCCAGAGAGAATTATGCACACTGACTCTTGCAAAAGCAATATTACATGACCATTGCAATAATGGGAAATAGGGATGCGCTTTGGTCTGGCCTGACTTGGAAAGGGCAGATTAGCCTATTTCTGTTTCATGTCAGTCTTGCATGCAGTCAGTTTAAGGTCTAGACCCCTTAATGCTTTTAAAAGATGTGAAAAAACTTAATCTAAATTATTAAATGTTAACAAACTGCCTTCACTGATACTACTTCTAAAACACTTTTTTGTATGCTTTCCAATACAGTTTCCCTAAAACACATTTTTTTGTGTACGTACTAATCTGAACCCAAACTGGCTCACAAAATTCAGAGACGTATGGGATCCGATTGTCAACTGTGTTCTGATCCATGTATAAGCCCAAGAAAGAAGAATAGGTTTGCTTGCTTTAAAATGCAGACCCGGTGATCTTCTCTTCCATCTGCTGTCTAAGACTTTATGATAAGGTGGGAAAGAAAAATATAGCAGTAATCTCCGAGCACTTGCTCCAAAGCAGTCTTGAATTTAATGAGAGAAACCTCATATTTTCTAAGTACCAATAATTCTCTTAAAACAGATCTTCTGTAAATACTCTATGTGTGCATCCCAAATCATGGTCTGAGCACAGAATCATTCACCCAGCTATTTAAAGGGGGGTGGGGTGAAATTGTGTATGTTGTCGCATTGCTTCCTATTATAACAAGATTATGTTGCAATCTTCTTACTGGTAATTATTGCAGCACATTATTCTCCTTTCACATGTAACCAGTACATGTTTCTGTGCTTATTTGCCAAGGCATTTGCCTTTTATTTTTACTTCCAAATTGCTTAACTTGTTGGAGGCCTTGAAAATCTAATTACTCCTATATCAGTAGCATAACCAGATTAAAAAACAACAGCCACGTTCCCCCATGACATTTCTGAACAAGACATCAATCAAACTTTGTTGGCTGAGGAATATTGCTTCGGTAAGCCTTGTTCCATATATTAACTTTTAATGTGAAATATCAGGGCAAGGATGGATTGGTTTTTATAATTATTGTAGATAATTATTTAAGATAATGCAACTCCTACATCTTGGTGCATATTTTAGCAACAATATTTTCTGGACAAAAGAGTCATGTGAATTCCCAATAGATTATGGAAGCGAAGTACAGGCAACATTTACATGTGTTCAGTTGATGCATGACTGCACACCTGCAATTGGGGGGTTGCTTGTATAATATCATAATAAAATAAACCATGCAAAATCTTAAACTAACAACTTAGGAATCAAGAGTTCTTAAAATATCAGCAGCAAATTTATTTTTATTGTACTAGCCATTGGCCTTGTCAACTTCTAAACACAGTCGTACCTTGGTTTTTGAACAGCCTAGTTCTTGAACGTTTTGGCTCCTGAACGATTGAAACCCGGAAGTGACTGCTCCAGTTTTCGAACATTCTTTTGGAAGCCGAACGTCCGACGGGGCTTCCGGGGCTTCCAATTGGCTGCAGGAGCTTCCTGCAGCCAATCAGAAGCCACGATTTGGAAGTCGAACACTTTGGAAGTCGAACAGACTTCTGTAATGGATGGCATTCGACTTCCAAGGTACGACAGCCCCCTTTTTGTGTGGGGGTTATATTCCGAGGAACTACGCATGTCAGTGAAATCACATATAATTGAAACCCACTGGAAAAAAACATGCAAACAGCTTGCCAGATGGAACAGCCAATACCTTCCTTCAACTGCATGCTGTTCTGGGGGTTCTCCTGACTCCCACAGAGCCAGTTTGGGGGAGCTTTTTGAAGTCTTTCCATGGTCTTCCACTAGAAGGGTTAGTTAGCTGAATCCTCCCATTCTTAAAAAAGAAAGGTGCACACACCCAAGTTCAAACCGAGAATAAAACATGAGCAGGAGGCCTAATTCAAAACAGTGGTGAGATAAAATCTGAATCTCATGAAAAGCCTGAGTGAGTGTATGTGATTCCTCCAAGACGGCAGCTGAAAAGAAAACAAAAAGATATGGATTTGATGTGACTTGTAAATTATCACAATATACTATGGATAGCTCTTCCATTATTTCACTGTGGAATACGTTACTCTTTGGAATGGCCCATTATAAGGGGCATATCAAATACAGTATTACCAAAGTTATCTGACTGCTACAATAACTCCAGGCATTCTTCCTTCTTTCACGTTTCCTTGCGATGTGTGGATTAGCTTGCAATCATGGGTTATTGGGTGCAATTGCACGTTGGTTATGGAAATCAAATTCGTTTGCTTGCTTTGGCGGTGACAGTGAATGAAGGTCAAGAGAGAGAGGCTGACATTCAACTCTACTCCTACTCAGAACAGACCTACAGTATTGAGGTTTATGGACTTGACTGGAGGTCTCCGAAATGTCAAACTGAAAATCTGCACATGTACGCATGTACAGAGTTAAATAGTTTTAGAGGTTTTTTGTTTTTTTAAAAAAACAACTAAAACCATGATTAGTATTACAAATTAGCAGGCCAGCTCTGTTATGCATTATGCCATTCCATGCTATTTGCATGTAGATTCCCATTGTGTAATGCCTTTTTGGTATCTGTGTGATAAGAATTAAAATTGCATTGCTTGCAATGATGAGAAGAGCCATATCCCTAACGACAAATTACAGTGCCAGACACCTAAGCAAGAAAAAAATGTTATCAGATGTTATTGTTCCATTTATGACCAATTATCAGAACTTGGGGTCTTGGCCGCTGCAATTAATTATTAACTTTTATTTAGGAAAAAACGTATGTCCAATTAATTTGGATATTTCTTCGGCAATCACTCATAGCCAAGTAAGATTTTAACAATGAGTCCGTAAGTGACTGTGGAGGCCAATTCTGGATCCACACGTCCTTCCACAGTGGGGACCTTGGTTTCCAGGCGGGAGTTGATCATGGTGTGGATTTTCCAAGTGTGCCTTCCTCTTAGCACGTTTCTCCCTTGCGTCCTGAGATCGAGCGTCTTCAAAGCCCATGACACCTTTGGTAAAGGCTGTTCTCCAACTGGAGCACTCGCAGGCCAGTGTTTCCCAGTTGTCAGTGTTTGTACTACATTTTTTAAGATTTGCCTTGAGACAGTCTTTAAACCTCTTTTGTTGACAATGGTCGGATACACCGTTGCATTCACATTTAAGTGTTTTATTGCTATGGGCAATAAGTACTGCTATGAATACCAGGTGTGTAAGGCCTGTTGATCTGGAGCAATGAACAGGATGGGGCATGTGTAGGTAAAAACATGAGCACAACTTTATTGGTTGCAGATTATCAGGATTTTGCACAGGACAGAACAAGGATCCTATTAGAGGGCAGCCCACCTGCTGGCCAATGTCTCTCCTAGCCTGTGTGCTAGGCAGCCCTGAGGGCAGGGTCAGCCTTGCCCATGAGAAGGAATGAAGCAGCCACCTTGGGTGGTGAAATCCCACGATGCAGTGCCCTTGCTGGTACCCTACTACCAGGGCTGCACAGCTGCTGCTGCTTCCGGCGAGATGCCGCTGAAGATTAAGCTAACGGCCACATTCTATAAGTACATGAGAATATACATTGTATGAAGAGCTTTCAGACACAGAACAAAGATTTGGCATCATTATGCTTTGGAAGCTTTTGCTTATTCTGGCTCCCTACTAGCTTCCAGACACAATTCAGAGTTGCTACATGGTTTGGGGCAGGGGTGGCCAATGTGGTCCCCTCCCAGATGTTGCTGGACTCCAACTCCCATCAGCCCCAGACAGCCTCTTCCAGAAGAAGAAAAAATATACAGTAAGCCCTTTTTGTGGAATTCCAGCATTCACTTCTATCAGAATTGTGTCCAGCCACTTCTGGTGTTTTAGTTTCTATTTAAAAACTGAGAAGGCATTTAGTATTGGCTGGAGGTTTCTTGATTTAATTTTATGGTCTGCAGTTATTTGGCTTTAAGTGCATTTTTAGACATTATTTTTTAGAAATAGCTTTTAATTTTGTTTCAATGGTGATTTTTGATTGTACCTTTTGTGGCAGTGGTATGGTGTTAAGTCAAGAAATAAATGCAATCTGGCAACCTTCCAAGTTCTCATATTTTGAGAGGGAGAAAAAAAATCCCTCCATTCACACCAGTCATAATTTTACAAACCTCCGTAATGTTCTCTTCCCTTAGTCACCATTTCCACCCCAAAAATCTAAAAAAAATCCCTCCATTGCACACAAATCAACGCGGTGTGTTCTGAAAACAGGCATCCCCTTAGGCTGGCTGATGAGTCTCCCATATGTTCCACTCTGGCATTGCCAATTTCAGAGAGTGGTCCATTCTGTGTCTTGGAAAATCACCCATTCATCTCATTCAACCAAGTGAAAAAACACAGTTTTAGCCTGATCTAATCAACAGACTCAGAAAAACATCTTTGTTTGCCTTGACATCCCCCAAATCTGCCACTGTAATTGGTCTCTTTGTTGATTATCAAAGTGCAAGCATAGAAAATTAACCACCTTTGTAAGGGTAGCTTTTGAAGGTCAGGTGAGAAATGCAAAGACAGCATGCAGGATATTACCATACAATACTGTTAGTGCTGCACTTTTCAGGAGCACTTAAGTCTCCTTCTCTTTTAAGTATGCTTGACAACTGGGCTAGGTTTTAAACAACAATAAAATGAACATCCCTATTTCTCTCTCTCTCTCCCCCCCCCAACTTTTGTTTTTCAGGTATGGAAAAATTGTATCCACAAAAGCAATTCTAGACAAAAACACAAATCAGTGCAAAGGTAAGTGCCAAAATTCCTCCCTGCAAATTCCACATCAGATTGATTGACTGGTGTTTGCGCTGCAAAAGTTCAGGCTATGGCGGTGCAATCAACATAATGTACAGTATATTGAAAACATGTTTAATAATGCTGCTCCTTCGAGTTCTACTTCCAGTAACATTGCTCATTAATTTTTTTCATTAACAAACAAAATGAAAATCACAAATCAGAACAACTATCAAATTGCTTCGGCAGCAAAGTAAATTACCTCCTAACCACACAGTGTCATCTGATTTGAACAATATTATCGGTGATGCAAATTGATTTCCTATGTAAAAATCTGAAACTCTTGGGAAAGCTTTCCCAAGCAAATCCTCATCCCGCTTTTCTCTCTTTTGACATCTTGTGCTCCGTTCTTGTAAGAAAATGTTAACTATGGCCCAACCGCATCGCTTCTGAAATAGTGGCGTAGTGGAACGAAAATGAATCTGTGTAGCGCTTGCAGTTTATTTTCATTTAATGGCTAATACTTTAAAATATGTTTTGTCGTTTAAATGAATTCGAATGCGGAGTGCACCAGCGTGGCATGCTATGGTTGCCTACAAAATATTTTTATTCCGGCATTCTTAATATGCAAAATACACTTATGGCAGGGAGTGGTGTACTTGGGCCTTGGAGCTGAATTTTGCCTTCCAAGCTTCTAGCTGTCTTGCCCTAAAAATCCACCCCAGGCCATTCCCCTCACTTGCTCTGTTCCACACCATCCCCAAGTGCTTTTGCCCTGGTAGGCGTGTGCCCTTGAACTCCCTCTTTCTTGCCTGCATGGGTGAATTTGTGTGTGGAAAGCTAAAGGGAGGTGAAACTTTGCAGGACTGGAATGCGGTCCGCTGCCGAGAAGCAAGAGTCATGTCTGTTGCTCTGTCTGCTTTTTCATCTGCCCTCCCACCCTTCCTTGAAAGGTTGGCTACGAGGAGAAGCTGCCCTTGGCTTGAACCCCCCCCCCCCCACATTTCCTACCCCTGTTCTAGAGCGCAATAATGGTGTTTTTAATGATTTATCAACACATTATCTCTTTTGCGGGAAGATGTTTCACCGGAGTTCTGACTCTTGCAGCGCAGTTTACATCTTTATTCCATAAAATATTCATTTCGCACGTCTGGTATCCACCATTAATCTTCTGTCTGGGAACCGTTGCTCAGACAGAAATGACAAGCGTGGATTATAGTCTTAACTTGTTAGGGTGCCAGATATCAACGAGTAGCGGCGGCTTTGATTGACATGTTTTGCACATCCACCACAATGATTTCAAATCTGACCCCATCGTGGTTCAGGTCCCATTTGGAATGGGATCGATTCTTCTCCGGCCTTCCTTGCTACTGCCCACCCCTTTTCTCAAGACCCTACCTTACTAAGTCAATGGGAACAGCTGTGCAGAGAGGCTTTGACTCTGACAAGTGTTATTGACAATAGGGCCCCATGAAGCAGCATAGATGGAGCACCAATGCTCTCCCTGTGCCCCTTTCTCCTTCTGGTAATTCAGGTCACACGCTGTGTTCAGAAGCTGGGAGAGCTGGGAGAGCTCCATCTACATGGCCACAAGGTCTGCTTCTGCTTCTTGACATTGCTCACTGAAATAAGGAAGTAGGGACAATATCATTTCCAGAAGTAGTGGACTGTGAAATCAAGCAGTGTGGGGACTGCATTTCCGATGCCTCTCTGTTTCATTGTGTGTTGACTACTTTTGTGTGACAATCCAGGCCACAGGGAGGTTGTTGAGAAGCCATCTCACCATCCTTTGGCAAGTTCTGCATTTGGAAAAAAGCAGGTAGCAGGGAGGGTTTCTGCCATGTTTGGGAACACGATAGGTCTCTGCTTGGAATAGAGCGGAGTTCACATGAGTTGCTGTGGTTCAGATCCAAAGTGGGAATTCACTTGTTGAGGTGGGTCCCTAGGCCAACGTACATGTGGTGTCAGGGAAGTCTTGAATCTTTAAATGCAGGCCTGCATTTCATTCACAGTGGTACCTCGGGTTACAAACACTTCGGGTTACAGACTCCGCTAACCAGCTACCAGAAAAAAACAGCTACCAGATTTTTAGAGGACATCTGAAGGCAGCCCTGTTTAGGGAGGCTTTTCATGTTTAATAGATTATTTTATTTCATTTTTCTGTTGGAAGCCGCCCAGGGTGGCTGGGGATTATTTTATTTCATTTTTCTGTTGGAAGCCGCCCAGGGTGGATGGGGAACCCCAGCCAGATGGGCGGGGTATAAATATATTATTATTATTATTATTATTATTATTATTATTATTATTATTATTATCCCGTAGTACCTCGGGTTAAGAACTTTACCTCAGGATGAGAACAGAAATCGCTCAGCGGCGGCATGGCGGCAGCGGGAGGCCCCATTATCTAAAGTGGTACCTCAGGTTAAGAACGGTTTCAGGTTAAGAAAGGACCTCCGGAACGAATTAAGTTCATAACCAGAGGTACCACTGTATATCTAAAATGGAAAGAAGCGCACAAGTGGAAAATGTGTGTACAGTGGAGTCTTTCTCGCTTTAGCTATGGCCTTCTTGCTTTTAATATGGGTGCCTGGTTAGGTAAAGAGGACTCTGCAGGATGAGCTACAGCAAACATGGTCTCCCCCTATGCTGCGGGTCCAAATTCTCATCAGCCTGCGCTGCCAGCATTCAGGGATGATGGGAGTTGTAGTCCCAACAGCATCTGAGAGGGCAGGGGTAAGTATAGCGAGTGAACAAAAGTCTGCACAACCCTTTTGGTCATTTAAATTGCACCATCTCCTTTGTTGGACTAAATTGAGTCGGACCCACAATTTGGAGGCACGGGTCTGCATCCTAAATCAGTTGCAACGTATTCTCGAAACGGAACCATCTGCATCTTCGGCATCTTAAAGGCATTGGACTGAGCAGTGGGTGATAATGACGTAAAGGTTACTGTGCGTAGTCAAAAGCTTTTGAGAACCTCGAGTTTTTGATAGCCTTGTAATTTCTGATCAGAGTAGCATTTCACATTAGCTTCACTGTCTTATCTTCGCTTTTTGATCTCATTATACTACCTACACACATGCTTTCCCCCCTGGAAATCTTTCCAAATTGCTTCAGTTATCATGATGTAATTCTCTAGTGAGGATGTGAGAGGAGTCCTACTTCCAAGACTATATGCATATAAGGCTTTAGAATAGAAGTCCCCCCCCAAAAAAAGACCCCACCATATAATTTGTTCAATGGAGAGCATAGCTAGAGCACACGTGCGAATATCCAATTGCCAACCCACCTGGGGGGGGGGGTTAAATGAGGGTTTTCTCAAGGTTATTACAGTCTATCTGGAGCTGATGCAGAACCACACTCCAGAGAGAACTCTACTTTCTTGTAACATTGACAGTGTGCGGATATTTAAAAGTTCCCCTGTTCCCCTGCAAAACTGTGCAGATCATCCTCAGAGGTGCTTCCCATTGGTACAGTGAAGGGGAAAGACTGGGGGGTGGGGGGAGAGAGGCAAAGTTACTGGTCTTTTTCCGGAGCACCAGAGAAATTAATAGAATCGTAGAATTCAACCCTCTGCAATTCAGACTCTTCTTCCGCTGACAAGTAGTAGTAGTAGTAGTAGTAGTAGTAGTAGTAGTAATATATTAATTATACCACGCCCATCTGGCTGTGTTTCCCCAGCCACTCTGGGTGGCTCCCAACAGAATATTAGAAACACGATAAAACATCAAACATTAAAAACTTCCCTAAACAGTGCTTAGTAGCTGGTTTGCATGAGGTTATTGCAGTGCGAAGTCAAAGAATGAGGGGAAATAAGTAGAGGCTGGAAACCTCTTTCCTTTGATGGCGTTCCCATTTCACACACATAGTTCAAATGGCAGTAACACTTCCTTGCATCGTGATTTGCATTTCTAAGTAAAAGCTAAAGATTTGCATTTCGGCAGCGGAGGGAATGAACCTAAGCAGCCAGCATTGAGTTCAGTAGTTTGTTCCCAGAAAAACTGTGCATAGGATTACAGCCTTGTTCTTTGCTGCGCCCCTGCTCCTTTGTGTTGTGGATCAATGTACAAGTGGATCAATGACTGGATTCTCGTGTTGGGCATGGCTATGAAGGCTTGCCCTACCTTTGGAAGCGAGGAAGGTGGTGGGATTCAGGGTTTTCTGTGTTGGAACCCCACCTCAGGTCCTGCCTGATGGTTTCCCACAGGTATCTGGGTGGCTATTGCAAGAACAAGATGCTGGACTCGATTCTCCCTTGGCCTGATCCGGCAGGCTCTTCTTAAGCACACATGAAAGTCTCCCCCTGGTGCTGTTCACCTGGCACCAACCTTGCAAAGTTTTAAGCGCCAGGTGAAATGTCTCCTGCTTCCTGTGCTTCCAGTGGGATCGCGATGTGTGCTTTTGCTGCTGTTACGGGATACAATTTTTTAATTATTCCTGTTATTTGTATCTGGCTTCAGGCTGCTTTCAGGCTGATCTGTGCTCCATTGAAATAATTTCTGAGTAGACACACACGGAAGATTCACTCTGCACGTCTGTTTTATTTTGGTAACTTTGAAAATGCCCCCCCCCAAAAACAACCCATTTTTGTGTGTTTTGTTTTAACGTAGAAGTTACTCTTGAGAGTCTTTTCTAAGATTGAAAAGTGAGTTAGGAAGAGGCTAAATTAATAAATGCATTTGATTTATTAAATTTATACCCCGCTTTCCCTCCAAGGGACTCAAAGCCATATATGTGATCCATCCTTTTTAATTGTCTCAGTAACTCTATGGGGTCTAGGCAGAGAGATGACTGGCCCTATTGATTTCATGACTGAGTTAGGATCTGAAACCTCCCAATGGCTCTGTCTCCCAGTTGCCCAGCCTGCAGCCTGCCAGTTGCTAGCTGCCAGCTTCTAGCTAACATAGTTCTCAGCTCTGCCCTTTGCCTTCCTAACTACCAGAAATTCTAGATTCAGGTAGGTAGCCATGCTGGTCTGACTAAACCTGTATGCAGGTAATGAGACATATGCTAAGGCTATTTTTGGTCAGCTGCATACTATCCCTTGCTTTTTCATGGAAGACTAATTACCCCCACCCCACCCTCCCACTATATACCGCATAAGGGTCTGGTGACTTCTGTTTCAGTGTACAGTATCTGAAGAAGTGTACATGCACACGGAAGCTTATACAGTGGTACCTCGACTTACGAATGCCTCGACTTACGAAGTTTTCGACTTATGAAGTCCACAAACTCGGAAGTATTTTCGCCGTGCGTGCGTTCTGCACATGTGCAGAAGTGGCATGCGCAAAATGGACGCTTTGACTTACGAAGGATTCGACATCCGAAGAGCGCCGCGGAACAGATCGCCTTCGTAAGTCGAGGTACCACTGTACCCAGAACAAACTTAGTTGGTCTCTAAGGTGCTACTGGACAATTTTTTAAATCTATTTTAACTACCAGAAAGTTGAGGAAGGGGCCCCCACCCTTTTGTTATCTGGCACAGAGCCACTTCCTTTGTTACCTTAATGGCCCATACTTAGAGGGCCATTACCTCACCAGGAAGCTAGCCTGGTTATTCCAGGAATTAAATCCAATCGGGATCCAGGAATTAGAAGGGGGCTCAAGCATACAGCCTACACCCCCCCCCATAACACTATAAACAAGTGTCTTTAGCCACCCAGTGAATGATTTGCCCATTTACCTGATTGTTAATGCTACCACCTTTGCCTCCTAGTTGTAAAGAGGCACTTGGGTGTTTGGTTTCCCAGCTTAGAAGAGAAGGAGGTGATGGCAACAGCAGCTGGGCAGAAACAAAGCAGACCCATTAGCATTTGCTTTGCTGTTTAATATTAAACCCAGAGTGTGCTGTCTCTACAGTATAGTGTCATGATTCCAGTCTCTTGTTAAGCAGACTTGATGGCTTAAACGTTTGGTGTAGATGTAAGGTTCATTTTCTGTAAATTGTATAGCAATGAAATCGGATTTATTGGCTGCGAACCTCTGGCTACGTACCTGGAAGTTTGCCCCGTCAAACACAGTAGGACTTACTTTCAAGTAAACATGCACAGGGTTGCATAGATAATTGCCACAGTCTTTATTTTTAGCGTGCGCGCACGCACACACACACACACACTTGAATTGAGCCATCAGACCTCAGGAAATATCTTCACTTGCTGCGATAGGGTTCACTGGGGACGCCTCTTGATGAAGCCTCTCGTTTGAGACTGTTCTTCCTTGGGTGGCGTGCATACTAAACAACAGCAAGCAAGCGTTCTCTAATAGGACTGCATAAAACAAAACAAGAGCTGTCACCGCAGAATGGCCCCAAATCATTGAATGAAGCAAGGAACGGAACTGCATATGGGGAAGAACAAAAAACAGATACATGATACAATCAGATACAAACATTAAAAGATGCTCAGTAAGATGTAAAGTTGGGAAGTTTTTTTTGTTTTTTTTGTTGCCTCCCCGGTTTATGATTTGCATATTTCTTTTCTTTGCTAATTTGAATGGTCAGGGAGGGCGAACCGAAGAATTTAACAACAACAAACATGTATCTTAAATGCATAGCGGGTCTGCAAGGTTTCTCATAAAATCCTCCATACCCCCACCACCTTTCTGATATAGCTAAGCGTTCAGAGGGATTGAGTAGTGGAAGTTTCAGTACACTGTTTCCATACTTCACCGCAATGTTCATTTGCCAAAGTATACAAGCCAGTTTCTTAAGAGCATGAATTACTGCCTTCTGCATCTGGCCTTGCAGGCTCTTCATAACTGTGTGCATGCCACTTTTATTTCCTGGTTTAATCAAGAACTCCGGCTAGCCCTGTATATCTGCTCAGGAACTGGAATGGATGTCACATGGGAGAATTATACGGGATCCTAAGCGCCACCTGTGAGGGCGATAGGCACCTGGCGCTTGCCATTCCTTTTGTAGCCAAAGAGGCACCACCTACACACAAGACAACCTTGAGGTTTGCAGAAGTGTGAAACAAAAAAAAATCTTTTAGAAATAAAGGAAAAACAATCCTAAGAAGAGATAAACAACCCAAGGCAGACTGAGTGATGTGTACTCAGGGCCCAAGCTGGATGTTAGGTTCATGAATAATATGCCACTGCATACCTTGGTTTTCCTTAATTAATTACACATGTGGGGAGGGAGGGGGTTCTTACTGGGAAGATGAAGAAGATAATTTATTTACTCCCTCTCATACACATGTGACTTTCTTTCTAGAGCTCCAAACCAAAGGCATGTGTGTACTGAATCTCAGACTAAAGGCCCATCTCATCCAATTGGTAGTGAATTGGCACGCAGTGCAAACCTTTCAAGACTAGTGTCATATATATAAGGTAAAGGGACCCCCTGATCCTTAGGTCCAGTCACGGACGACTCTGGAGTTGCGGCGCTCATCTCGCTCTATAGGCCGGGGGAGCCGGCGTTTGTCCGCAGACAGCTTCCAGGTCATGTGGCCAGCATGACTAAGCTGCTTCTGGTGAACCAGAGCAGCGCACGGAAACGGCATTTACCTTCCCGCCAGAGCAGTACCTATTTATCTACTTGTACTTTGTCCTTTCGAACTGCTAGGTTGGCAGGAGCTGGGACCAAGCAACGGGAGCTCACCCCGTTGTGGGGATTCGAACCGCCGACCTTCTGATCAGCAAGCCCTAGGCTCAGTGGTTTAGACCACAACACCACCCTCGGTCTAGGCAGAGATAGCCAGCAGCATCACTGCCAATTCATTACCAAGTTCAATTCAAGGTGTTAATATTGACATTTTAAAGCCCTAAATGACTGGGCTCCCCAAATATCTGAAGCAGTTCCTCTTCCCATGTCCACATGTCCAGATATCCTATTTTTAAAAGATGTCTGAAGGCAGCCCTGTTTATGGAAGTTTTTAATATTTAATGCTGTATTGTTTTTAACACTTGATTGGGAGCTGCCCAGAGTGTCTGGGGAAACTCAGCCAGATGAATAATAATAAATATGTTATTGTTATTGTTATTGTTATTATTAGATTTGCAGGGGAGGCCCTGCTGCTGCTACTGCCACCACTGTCTGTGGTTTGAGGAGCAGTGGACAGGGCCTTCTCTGTGGTAGCTCCCAGCTTGTGGAAAGACCTCCCTTCTGTAGTTCATTTTGAACCACCACTGTATTCTGTTTGATAGTTGGTCAAGATACGTCTTTACCCAGATCCTCTGCATGGCTGTGCACTGCAATTCTGGTTTGGAGTTTTCTTGTTCTGGTGGCGGCGGCGTTGTTGTTTTGATTTGATTTGATGGTTTTAGTGTATTCTGTACTTATTTTGATTGTGATATTTGTTACCTGCCCTGGGTGTTAGGTGAAAGGTGCGAGCTGCAAGTACAAATAAATAAAAGAACAAAACAGAATAAATTAACTTTTTTAAAAAATTAAAACAGTTATTACTAAAAAGAGCATATAGCCCCCCAAAACACATTTCAGAATAGCACATAAAACAGACCCAGCATGCCCTTCCCCTCTTCACAGTATGAACAGATGGGCCTTGCATGGATTCCAGAAAGTTTCCCAGAAACAGCAGTTCTTTTAGGAAGCCAGTTATCTCCTATTCCTAATAATTTAGCTGCTGTCATGTACCACTTCCCCTCATATGCACAAGACTTCAGATTGATATTTATTTACGTTCCAGGTGGTGCCCATGGCTCTGCTCCTTCTTGTTTTATCCCCCAAACAGCCTGGTGCTCTTAGTTTTACTAATCATAAGTAACACATTTCTAATTCTGTGGTTCCATGATAACATGGGGTAGGGGTGCAGGAAGTCCCCAGTGCTATGTTTTGTCCAGGTTACCTTGCATGTGAGCTCAAGATTTGTATCAGAACAAGGCCATGTTGTTGAATACAAACCCTCTCGTCTTTCGCAAGGGGAGGGATTGCGAGCGGGACTCGCTTCCTGCACTTCGCAGGGCGGCGTTGTCGGTTCCCCTGCGTCACAGGGAGTCCTGGGCTCGCGTCATCCCCTCAGCCAGGGGGGCATGGTCTTGCCACATTCAAACGGCCGTGGGCCCCGAGCTGCACCTCTTTGGATCCTGCACACACGGATCTCCCTCCCTCCCTCTAATGCTATGTATTCAACACCTGACCTTGCTATGGACTTTGGTTGGTCGCCTTGGTTGCCCAAGGGGACTGGTAGGATTTTCCCCCCAGTTTGCAGATTGGCTCCACCTACCTCCATAGCTGCCAAGTCTCCAGTTTCCCCCGGGAAATCCCCGTTTTTCAAGCTGTTCCTAGCTGAAAAAAATGGATTTTTTTTTGTTTCCCCCCGGTTCATTCTGGCGCGGCGGCCATTTTGGAACTGGGCAAAGCAGCATCAAAAGTCACTTCTGAGCATGCTCCGCCCAGTTCCAAAATGGCGGCAGCGCTACTTCCGGTCTGCTATTTCCGGCCCGGTCCCTTATTTCTCTGACAGCAACTTTGCAGGTATGCCTACCTCATAGCAAATCATCACAACTTTGTAAGGTTTGGCGGTTAGGCAGGCATTGGAAATTGTGTTGTGTGTCCGAGGGGAGGTTGTGGCCATCACCTACCCCTGCCCTTGAAGGGTATTCCGTCCGATGCCCAGGTGGTGGCTAGGGCCATGGCACGACCCTCTGGTGACTCCAGGGGAGAGCTTCCAGTTGATTTGCATCAACAAGCTTCCCCTACAGGTTGTTAACCCTTGTGTGACTTCCTGCAGAGCGGGCAGGAGTCAAGTATAGTCGGTTCGGGTCCAATGCCTAAGCCAATACCACTCACATTCTGTAACCAATAAAGTTGTGGCCTTTTTTTTAGCTCATTATCCTAAAATACTTGTGTCCATGTGTCTTATTTCATCATAAAGTGGGGGTGAGGCCTTGACTCGCAATGCAACGATGAACCCCCAAGTTCTGCACAAGTCCGTGTGGCCTCCTCAGAAGAATGTGGCAAAAGTGACAGTAATATTTCACTCATCTTTGAGCCCACTGGGGCCAGACCAGTGGAGGAGATCAGCAGGAACACCAGCCCATTTTTAAATGGTAGAGCCTCTTCTTCCCAGCTCCAGAGCAAACTCTGTGGTCACTTGGACTGAAAAGTGACTGAAAATGCACCAGGGTTTGATGGTCTTTAACTGCCACTAATTATGAGACTCATGCTGAAATATACCCAGGTAACCTGGGATTTTTGCATAGACTGTGTGTCATGGAATTTCAATAATGTCACCAGTCTTAAATTGGGGGCTTACCCTTGCAAGGTGGGTGATGATTATATGGCAACATTAGAAGAACTGCCTTAGTGTTTTCCTGTTCTTAATGTTGAGGGACTTGGATGAGTATAGCAACATGGAACAGGTCCATGTGAAATAATAAAAAGTGGCGGAGAGTGTGGCTAAGTTGTGTCAATACCTCTTTCACTAATAAATTTTATTTATTGGGTATAGCAAAAAAATTTTTTTGAAATAAACGTGCTACTTTATTTATGTTTCTCCCATCTGACATTTTTTGTCAGTGGGAAAATTTGAACCAAATGGGTTCATACCTATTTAATGACTCTAAGCTCACCACATTGGGCAGGGGATCAGAGCTTCCTTTGGAGTGGAAAGGACCTCATAGAAAGTAAATAATTTGCAAAACTTTTGATTTTGAAGCTTAAAAAAAAAAGTTGTACCGTTTAGCTGCCAAAATGTCTGGTGGGTATGATGGTAATCCTGTCCTCCTAATTATTTTCTTTTGCCTATTACCTTTGTTTTTTTTAGTATCGTTACTGGTGACATTAAAGAAAAACCTTGGAACTCCCTTAAAAACAGATATGTATATATGATACTTAAACTGTGGAAATAGATGACTCATTTAGAAATTTAACACAGGTAGGCTTTCTCCCCATGGTGCTGCCACCATTTTCAGGATTGGCACCCAAGAATTCACAATAATCCAGATTCTGGAGCAGGGTGTGTGTGTGTGTGTGTGTGTGTGTGTGTGTGTGTGTGAGAGAGAGAGAGAGAGAGAGAGAGAGAGAGAGAGAGAGACTCTTACTTCTTCCAAATTTGCTAAGGAAGCAAGTCTTGGAAGTTAGTAGGAGATTACATTAACCAGCTGGTGACAATTAGAATACTCTAGTCTATACGTACTGTTTGGTAGCCTAGCTTTACTATAGGACCTATGTCTGTAGAATGGTAGGCATTTAATATGTGCTAGAATTTCCCAGTAGTCTCTGACACTTATCTCCTTCAGTTTTTGTTTCAACTATCACTGCAGATAAATTCCAGTAAGTTTATTTTTCCCTGCTGTGCCTTAAACAATTATAACATTTTAAATGTAATCCTGAGGTAATAGTATTGACTTGCTTCCCAGGGCAATAGGTACTTAAAGGCACTTTTCCTGATTTGAAGAGGGCTTGGCAAGGTAAAATATCAGATTTAGCAGAAAACTGTTTGGATTGGCAGGTGACCTTACAGTTCTCTTGAAGGTCTTTTGATAAAACAGATTATGTGCTTACAGCACGAGAAGATGCTTCTAGGTATAAAATAGCACAGTATATCGGATCATGTCCGCAGCACCACCAATTTCAGAACTTTGTGTTCATTTCTGCAATTGTATTCTGCATCTTGATTTAGGGCTAACCCATTATAGGACAAGAAAACTTTTTTAAAGTTTTGCCTTTAGAGATCACTCGCTGGATCATCACCTTGTCATGGTGAGTAGGCTTGCATGTTCCCATGACCCTTGTGAGCAAAGCTGTCGGGAGTCTCGTACTCCCAGCAGGGTCAAATTGTATGCATGTTGCTGTCAGAACCATGTGCCCCCAATTGTGCAAATTGACTGTGCCGGGGAGAGCTTTGGAGCAGGGCAGCTGGGTCCCATTAACTTCATCAGCCTTTGGAACTTGGGCCACCGAATGAGTCTTTAAAGGCAAAGTCTGGTCAGCTTATCTCCAACACTGTTGCAGCTTTATCAGATGGTTGGATTCTTTAGATCAGGCATCCCCAAACTGCGGCCCTCCAGATGTTTTGGCCTACAACTCCCATGATCCCTAGCTAAGAGGACCAGTGGTCAGGGATGATGGGAATTGTAGTCCAAAACATCTGGAGGGCCGAAGTTTGGGGGTGCCTGCTTTAGATACACTCTTTTTTTAAGGAGAGTTAGAAAGGCAAATTCAGAAGCGGTAATAAGCAGGTAGATTGTTTTCCTTTGTGCTTGTACTTTTGACATCTGCCATGGTTGCCTGAAGGTGTTCTACACTGGTTCTTGGCACCAAGTTGGGGACTTGGCAAATGGGACACTTGAATCCCTTTGTTGGGTTAATTAATTCGGTGTCTTCACATTGTGTACACTTGTACATGTCACCAAGACCACCCTTACAGTTACAGGAGCATTTCTGAAAATTGGCAGGGTTATATATATATATATTATTGAGGACTCTGCCCCCTTTTAAAATAATGGTCAAATGTTGCTTCACATATGGTGCAAGAATAACTGGTGGCAAATGAGATCCTTGATTTCATTTAAATTGTATTCTGTCTTAAGTCGTGTATAGTTTTCTCCCAGGGTTTAAGGTCAAATCTTGGGGAAAGGCAGCTTCATCCTAATTAGCTCCCCAGGCTCTTCACTTTTTTCTCCCTCCCTGAAACATAACTTTTTGGAGCCTATTTCCTGTACTATGTTCTTCTTCTTAATAAATGCACTTCTGGGTTTAGCAGCCTTTTCAGACCTATAAAAACCTCAAAATGGTCTAGTCTAGTGCATGAGATACGTTATAGAGTGCTCCTCGTCTGACAGTCACTCCCCCACATATTGGAAGCTGACAATATTTTATACACTGTTGGGGAAAACAAATTCAGATGTTAATCAGGTTTAATTGACAGCCCTTTTAAAAACAACAACACCTTTTCTAGACAAACTAGTATTTGCTGTGTTAAACTGGTTGCTCATAGGGAATTGCAGGTACTTAACACAAGAGCAAGGGATATGGGTGGCGCAGCGATCTAAACCACTGAGCCTCTTGGGCTCGCCGATCAGAAGGTTGGCGGTTCTAATCCCCACGACGGGGTGAGCTCCCATTGCTCTGTCCCAGCTCCTGCTAACCTAGCACTTCAAAAGCACGTCAAAGTGCAAGTAGATAAATAGGTACCGCTCCAGTGGAGAGGTAAACGGCATTTCCATGCACTGCTCTAGTTTTGCCAGAAGCGGCTTAGTCATGCTGGCCATATGACATGGAAAAACTGTCTGCAGAGAAACGTTGGCTCCCTTGGCCAGTAAAGTGAGATGAGTGCCACAACCCCAGAGTCATTCGCAACCATAGCTGCCAAGTTTTCCCTTTTCTCACGAGGAAGCCTATTCAGCATAAGGGAATTTTCCTTTAAAAAAGGGATAACTTGGCAGCTATGTTCGCAACTGAACTTAACTGTCAGGGGTCCTTTACCTTTACCTTTTTCCCCCTCACTCTGTTGCATGCTAAGCTTAGATGTCCACCAGAATTTGAATATGCTCAAAATATAACAGACCCCCACAATTTGTGACCTGGAAGCAATTCATGCTTTGTTGTCATAGTGGGTGCTTGATAGCTTTTGCATTTTCAGCCCCAGATCAATAAAGTTTGAAAGCCCTTGCAACAATCCACTATAACAGCTTGTGTTACTCACAATAGACTCTCCAGAATGCTCATCAATGAATTTCAGTCTACACTCTTAGCTATGCAAACAGGCAGAGAAGTAGTAATCTTTTTGCTTCCCACTGTTGACTTTCAGTTATGATTGTGGAGCTATTTTTGTCTTAATGATAAAGGGAAATGTTTTTCCCCCTCAGTGGGTAATTAACTAAAACAAAGCATTAATAGATCCTGGCCACGCCGGCATAATCTTAGTTTGTGTTTGAAGATGACACGGTCCCTTTTAGATGCCATTCATATCTGCCAGAAGGTGTGTAAGAGGATAACAGAAGTGAGGCAGAACAGCTGTGTCTCGGGGGTCCCATTTGTGGTTAGGGGACCAGTGGGTGGAAACAAGTCATCCAAATACTGCATTGTGAAGTGAACCAGCAGACTAAAATGAAAGAGAATCTAGAATGTGTTAAATCTGTTCTGAATTTTGAATGGGGAAACAGCTAGAGAAAGAACATTGCCTCCCAAGGCAAACCTTCATTTTTATCCTTCCCTCCAACTGTAGCTTTGTAGTTATCAGCCTTATCTGAAAACATCATTCTGCTGCAACAGTGAGACCTACTTGAAACGCTAAAGAAAAGGACCCATTCCCCAACAGAATATAGGAGCTCTGCCAATAGTTTTGCCCCTAATGGCAATTTAAAAAGAAAATGCACTCCAAACCATAACTCAGCAATATCTTGAGTTATTGTTTGAAAGACAGTGTCCATCTGTCTTCATCCTCGGGAAGAAGATAGCAAGTAAACAATCAAATAATGAGCAAAGCACCAGTGATGGAATGCTACCATCAGCTGAAATAATTGTGAATTTCACTATTGACCTCAGTAGGGCAAGGTTTCATCTAAGGGTGCTTGAAGAATGGCATATTGTGTCGGTGTTGGATTGTTTTTCCAGTTTCAAGAGCACTGAAAGCACAACCAAGCTTTTTGAATGCCTAACCTTACAAAGTGGTGACGGTTTGCTACGAGGTAGGCAAAAACCAAATGGCTGGTACCAATCTGCCAGGTGGAAAAATTCATGCCAGGCCCCTTCAGCAGGCGACCAACCGAGGTCCATAGCAAGGTCAAAGTGTCAAACGCAAGAAAAATAGTGTGGGAGGGCGGGAGATCCAATGAAGCAAGGAGCAGCAGGAAGAGATCCCAGGGCGTGATGCAGGCAGGGACCCTCCAATGACGCAGGGACTCTCCCCGCCCCTGCTAAGCACAGGAGAACGAGTGGCCTGACCGCAACCCCACCCTCCTTGAAAGGTGAGCGGCTTTCCCATATTGTGGAATTATGCCAGCAGCCTAAGAGCTTCCTATTTAGACAGGCCTTTGAAAACTAAGGCGCAGATGATGCTGACCGCTGGGCTGACGTCCAGGCAAACTGTATTTTAATGCTGGTTCCAAAATGTTTGTTTTTCTTACTTTGTATTTTACAACGGTGTTTTGAAATGTTGCAAGCCCCCTTGAGTTCCATCTTTGGAGAAACGGACAAACAAATGTCAGTTAAAAAGAAAAAAAAAAGCTTTGCAAGTGGGCCATTTCAAGGATGTAATTGTTAAACTGTAATTCTGTGCTCCCTTATCTGGTAGTAAGTCGCATTGCACTCAGTGGGGCTCATGAATCATTGTGCATAGGATTGGGATGTTTGATCAAAAACTAAATAGAGTCTTTTACCATTGCATTGCAATGCAGTGCCCTCAGCTCATCAGCTGCAAAAGACACAATTCTGCTGTTCAGAATTGTGGCTTTTTACTTTACACTTCTGAATGTGATATGAATTTAGGAAATGATGGAAATATCTGACTTCCCACCCCTTATAAAAATAAAATCTAGATCAGATTTTTAATGGTTCAGAGAGAAGACGTCACAAGATGGAGGGGGACAATGGGAGACAGTAAGAAAAATATATATATAGTGGTACCTCTACTTATGAATTTAATGTGTTCCAAACGCACATTTGTAAGTAGAAAAAAATTCTAAGTCGAATCCCATAGGAATGCATTGGGAGAAAAAATTCGTAAGTAGAAAAAATCCTATCTAAAAATTCGTAAGTAGAAAAACCCCTATCTAAACCGCATCCAAGATGGCGGACGGAGCTCCATTCGTAAGTAGAAACATTCGTACGTAGAGTTATTCGTAAGTAGAGGTACCACTGTACTTAAAGCCATACTGTGCTCTTAAGGCCTGTGTGCAGTAAAGGAGGCAATTAGCCGATGATTTCTTAGTTATGGGATTGCAGCATGCGAGCAGGGGAGAAAGTTCTTCTATGGATTTTGAAATATTGGCAAGCGTGCATATAGGGGGGACTGTCATCAGTCATTTTTCTGGTAGTAAACCTCATACCAACATGATATTTTCTAATTAGGGCTTGAGAACTCAGGCTTCCAGCTGCGTATAAGAAAGAAGCGGCTGTAAGCACATGTGACCACAGGACTAAGTAAAAACAGGAATGTCGTATCTGTTCCTGCTAAGATAGTATATTTCCCCCTGTCCTGCTAACATTCTGTTCTTCAGTTTGGCGTTCCTGTAATGGAAGAGAAGTGAATGGAATGCAAAGAGGAGAGACATTCCATGTAACATTTGGTTTGAATTTACATACACCCTAAAATGAGTTGCATGCTTTGATTCTAGAGCTGTTCCATTCCAACCGCAAAAAAAGTTTGCTGCTTTGTAAGCCTAGTGTTTTATGCGTTGCTTATGTGTCTCTGGTTGATTACTTTGTCATAACGGATAAAAGTTTAAGGAGACAAAATATGGGAGTCAAACAGAAATTTACCTGGCTGCCACATTCCTCCACACACCTCTGAGCACATTTCCAAGTGTTGGTGCTGACCTTTAAAGCCCTAA
Organism: Zootoca vivipara; assembly: GCF_963506605.1. Lineage (NCBI taxonomy): Eukaryota > Metazoa > Chordata > Lepidosauria > Squamata > Lacertidae > Zootoca > Zootoca vivipara. Next base: position 16,077,641 of record NC_083287.1, on the reverse strand, counting down.
ACGGCCTTGGTCCGGTGCAGCTTAGGCTAGGACTCCCTTACACGTGCAGAAAGTGTATATGGGGGTGATGGGTGGATCTTTGCCCCCCTCAGTGGTGTAGTCCCAATCCAATTCATCCTCAAGGGACTGGTTGTAACTCTGGAAAACAAACAAACTTTCTTGGCAAAAGAGAGAGATTATAATTCCCCACCTTGTGTTATAACATGCAGTATGTTTGCTCAGAGGTTCCACTGGGTTCCAGGGCGGAGGCAGAGGAAGAGGGGCGCGGTGTGGGCTGTCTGCCCTAGGTATCACCACTGGGGGGGGGGGTCCACAAAATGCCAGGGGCACTCACCACGGGGCATGCAGTGCGCCCGATCCATGTGTCTCTCCTGAGAGTGACACAGTGGCTTGGGTACCTGCAGACTCCGCGCTGCCCCAAACGGTCCACCTGCCGCCTCCCCTTCAGCTGTAGGGCGGCTGAGTGGGAGGAGGCAGGCAGACTCGTTGGAGGCCCCGTGGAGCGTCCTGCCTTGGCTGGCGCTGCTCCCATGGGTGGCTGGCCCCACCCCTGGGCACAGGGCATGTGTGCCGCCCCAGGCACCCAATCGGCTTGCTCCGCCACTGTTCAAGGGGGGTACTGTTTACCTCTGTAAGTGTGCATAGGATTGTAGCCGGGGCACACATTAAAACAGTTAAATCTATTTGAATTAGTTGGACTTCCAAGCAAACTGAACCATAAGACCATACTTTAGATTTCCAGCATACCCTCAAAGTGTCCCGATTTTAAAAGGATTGTCCCGGAATTCCAAAATTCTGATTTGATCCTGAAATGTCCCTATTTTCCCCGCCAGTGCTGGTAGTCATGCCAATTATCTGGATAACCTAACTATCCAAATATCAGCTGCTCTTTTATAGGACTAGGTTGAATAGCTTTCCTTTGGTCATACTGGATGTCTGTTTTTGGGGTGCAACCTAGCTTGTTTCTGTTCTTAATGAGTTTATATAAATACCATCCATGTATGTTAGAAATTGTATGTTTTCCGCATTTGAATTTGATTTTACTGGATCTGTATAATAAAATTTGTGGTTTTCTTATAATGGCTTCAGCTAGAGAAATTAAGATTTCAGAATATATTAGCAGTCTAAAAACATACTAGTGTTGGTGGTTTTATTCTTGCTGAGTATTTGATTAGGTCTGACTAGTACTTTCCTTGCCCAGTAGTGGTACCATTCCTCCTCCTCCTCCTCCTCCTCCTCCTCCTCCTCCTCCTCCTCCTCCTCCTCCTCCTCCTCCTCTTCCTTCTTTGCCATGCTTATGATGTGTTGTTTGTTGAAGCTTGGAGTACTGAATCAAGCTCTATATGAGTGTTGGTAATGGTTTTATTAACACGGTTTGATGCTGCTCCCAGCCAGTGCTCTAAATCACAAGTCTGCAGCGGAGTTTCTCATACAGCAAATGAAGATGGGTAGCAGGACGTCCAGAGGCGTGGCTGCATTTCAGAGGACGGTGCAACATTATTCACACTCTCTGAAATTCAATAGACACACAGCCATCAGGCTTCCCAGGCTCTTCCTCTGCAGATCCTTCCCTGTGCTAGCTATCGCCATCAAGATTTTTTGCTGCACACTAAGGGGAAGGAGAATTGTGGCTGCCTAGAGATTTGGCCTTTCTAATAGTGCAAGTTGCATCCTTAAATGAGAAATGAGTGACCCAGTGTTTAACATGCCCACTTCCCGCGCCCCTTCTGCACAAAAACACCAACCTGGAAATGCATTACTAAAAGAGAACAAATTGCATGAAAAATTCATGTGCTAATTTATGTATAAATAATGACTATATATTAACTAGAAATACATCACTAACAAGAGCAAAGAGTCACATAAAAATTGCACATGCTACTTTATTTATGTATATATAACGTATATTACAGACATCCCCAAACTGCGGCCCTCCAGATGTTTTGGCCTACAACTCCCATGATCCCTAGCTAACAGGACCAGTGGTCAGGGGTGATGGGAATTGTAGTCCAAAACATCTGGAGGGCCGAAGTTTGGGGACACCTGGTATATTAGAAGAGAAGAGAAGACTCCCTGGAAAAGACCCTGATGTTGGGAAAGATTGAGGGCACAAGGAGAAGGGGACGAGATGGTTGGACAGTGTTCTTGAAGCTACCAACATGAGTCTGACCAAACTGCGGGAGGCAGTGGAAGACAGGAGTGCCTGGCGTGCTCTGGTCCATGGGGTCACGAAGAGACAGACACGACTAAATGACTAAACAAAACGTCTGTATTTTAAATATAGATACCGGTACATCTCACCGTAGTGGAGACTTGTGGAGACTGCAGTCTAGATGCTAACTGTTGTCAAGGCTTCTGCTCTCCTTTATAGTTTTGTTTTTGTTTTTATCTTTAAACAAAACTTGGACAGGACAGATCTTCAAATAGAGGAAATCTCCATCATATATTGTTCTATGCAAAGCTGGACACAGGCCCATGCTACTGTGTTTGTGTTTCCATCAGGGTAGGGAACGTGTTGCCCTCCAGTTTGGACTCCAATTCTCATCATCCTCAAACAGTGTCACCAGTGATCAGGGATGATGGGAGCTGAAGCCCACAGGTTCCCCATTCCTCCCATAGATAAACACTTGTAATTGGCCATTTTACATACGTAACTATTGTGTACGTGTAATGGTACACACACAATATTTGTGACAGCAGGTAAAGGTTAATGGACCCCTGACCATTAGGTCCAGTCGTGACCGACTCTGGGGTTGCGGCGCTCATCTCGCATTATTGGCTGAGGGAGCCGGCGTACAGCTTCCAGGTCACGTGGCCAGCATGACAAAGCCGCTTCTGGCGAACCAGAGCAGCACACGGAAACGTCTTTACCTTCCCGCTGTAGCGGGACCTATTTATCTACTTGCACTTGGACGTGCTTTCAAACTGCTAGGTTGGCAGGAGCTGGGACCGAACAATGGGAGCTCACCCCATCGCGGGGATTCGAACCGCCAACCTTCTGATCGGCAAGCCCTAGGCTCAGTGGTTTAACCCACAGCGCCACCGTGTCCCTTGCAAATGGGGGTTGCATGTTGCTTTTCTGGTTGCAAAAAACTTTATTACTAGTTTAATTACTGATTCTCTGTGTGCCTTATTTTAATATCTGTTGCCCAACAATAGAGCAAATGGGATTCCTGTAATAATCCATCATAATAAAAGTAGCTATGACTGCTTTCCGTCCCTATAATTTGTTTTCTACAGTTACTTGGGGGGGGGGGGAACTTAGCAAAAAAGAAAAAGAAAAATGCTATTTTTTTGTTAAAGAAACCCACAAAGACTTTCTTTTTAAAGCCCATGCTGCTGAAATTAAGTTTTGAGATATCACTGACCAAGAGGATATGTTTCTTGAATGAGCTGAGAACCAAAGGAAATTATTTCAGGGTTTAAAATCCTTTTATTTCCTCTGTGAACGATATCTACACAGCTGAAACTAACCACTCCAGCTGGATCTCAGCCAAACTTTATGGGAACTGAGATTAGGAAGCCTGTATGGTCAAAACAGCCATTGAACAAATTGCTTCCAGTTTAAAGTTTCACATTTCCTGATAAATGCTATGACTCTTGACCTGTCTCCCCCCCCACACACACATACAGGTATCTGACCTGCAAGTCATTATGGATGGTGTTTTTTATCCTCTCCTGATCTCTGCAGGAATCTCACAACTACTGTAATGTTTAGCCGTGATGCAAGATAAAGTAGCGGAGGGCATTAAAAATATTAATGGGAGGCAGTTTTGCTCTTAAAACAAACTGAACTTTCACATTTTTTTAATTGCTTGTTCTACCACAATTTTGTTTTCCTACTGGAGAAACTTCATATTTGGAAGAACTATCACACACACACACCCTGTTTATCTGCTTCATGTGGCATTTTAAAACTGCTGAGAGGTTAGGAAGCAAAAATACATAGATAGTAAAAAAATAATAATTGTAAATTCAATTTGGATGTTGGAAAGAGCTTATGGTATGGCCGTCAGAGGCCAGTGGCACTTCCCGGTGGTGGGATATGTCCTGGGATGGAGAAGGTCCTCTGTGGTGCACCGGGGGTGTGTGACATGGTACACAGACCGAAGGACACGGAGTGGCAGAGGGCACACAGTGGGCAGAAAGATGGGTTGGAAGAGAGACAGGGGGAGAGAGTGCTAGGCAGCCTTGCAAAGCTGCCAACTCCACCCACCATTAGCTCTGGCCCTGCCTAGCAGTGGCATGAACAGCTTGCCTCCAGAAGAACTCGGTCCTTGTCAGGGAAAAGGTCCCTCGCCTCTGACATGGCTTGTTTGAAATTATCCACAAGCCAGAACCTAGAAGCATTATGAGGAAGACTTGTTCAGAAAGCATTTCTTTGATGTGTTATCATTCCCTGTGCTGGAAGCTTCTGGTACAGGATCTGCTTTCAAGCAGTACATCTCAGATCAACGCACTGACTATTCTGCCCCTGTTCCTTCCAAGAACACATCCTCCCAGTTTCTTGTTTTCCTGGTCAGCTGTAGCAAACCCTTATGTCTTCTGCCTTACCTGAGTGGCTGTCACCTATTAGGAGTATATATTCTGACCTTTCTTGGTCTGTGGTGTGAAAAATAATAATAGTCATTTGAATGTAACCCAAGTGGTAGAATAATGTTTTCCCTCTATAAACCAGTGTTCCTCAAACTTGGGTCTCCAGCTGTTTTTGGACTACAACTCCCATCATCCCTAGCTAACAGGACCAGTGGTCAGGGATGATGGGGATTGTGGTCGCAAAACAGCTGGAGGGCCAAGTTTGGCCAGGCCTGCTCTAGGCTTACGTGGGGGGGAGGGTTTTTATTCCTCAGCGCAATTTGTTCATTTGTCTTGCTCTCTCTCTTTTGTTTTGTTTTTCTTTTTCGTCTCCCTCAAGGATGATAACTTTTCTGGTAATTATCGAACCACAGAACTCAATCGCACAACCAGTGAGTCCCATGCCCAAAATGCGCATGGAATCCTCAGAAGTTGTGAAAGCACAGGGGAGATGAGTTTGTTGCAGTGGGATTGTTGGTTCATTTTGTTGTTCACCATTATCTCTATTCAGCAGGTAACAAGGTGAGCCTGTTTTAGTGAATTTAAGCAAATGTCAGGCTGGTCGATATAAGCGCCTTAGCATTTCTGGCTAGCCTAGTTTCCCTGCCAGTGTTCCATTGTTCCTTTGAGTGTAGCGCAATATGTATTTGTATGTTATTTCTGCAATAACTCCAGGGAATGGGTTCTTCTTTTCATCTGGGAACTCATATCCTGGTGTAATAAATCTCATTAGCAAGAGCGTCTTCTTTATAGCCATTTTAAACTTTGCATTTTATAATTTAATCTCAGTGCAGTTCCTTATTGCTACCTTAGGTCCCCAAGCACCACTCTAATTAATTCTTCCTTCTTTCCCCCCTTTCATTTGTCTTTTTTATTTTAGGTATAATGAATTTAAATCTTCTCCTTGATATTTGCTTAGCCAAACACGCAAATGCTTTCATGAATGGGATTCTCCCTAATTTTTGTTCCCGTGTATTATTTAATTATTAATTATTTCATAAAATTTACACACCGCTTGATTGTTAAAAAACAACAAAAACAATTCTGAAGCAGTTTTTTTAAAAAAAGATAAAACAATAAAACCGAGGAAAAAAATACAGCCATATTTTTAAATGTACAAAGGTTATATAATATTATAATAGATTAAAAATTACCTCAGCTTCCTAAGAATCTGCATAGGCTTCCCTAAACAAGAATGTTTTTAGCAGGTGCTGAAAAGAGTACAGTGAAGGGACTTGCTAGATCTTAATAGGCAGGGAGTTCAAAATAATTGAGTTCTTACAAGTACAGGAACAGGTACTATGTGGCACTTGTAGTAGTGCCAGTTCTGCTGATTGAAGTCGTCGAGTGGGCACATGTGGTTTAGGGAGATGCCGCAGCTAAACTGGTCCCAAGTTGTTAAATTGGTCCCCAATTAATTCCTACGTATCTCCCAAACTGCCTCTATTTTCCCCAAACCAAGACAACAAATGGTCCGTGTTGTAGTGAAATTATGGAACATTTTAGAAGCCTGTTTTGAACGCTGTGGCCAAAACAGTATAGATCATTCTCGCGTTTCTAATATTGCAATAATCCTGCAAACCTGGAGGTCTGATGATGGGAAAGATGTGCTTATTGATTGAAATCTTGCAACATCTGGGCCCAATCAGTTTTTACATCAACTATGTGCTGTTCCATAGCTTTATATATTCAAACTGTCCTCCTTTTGCTATCTCCCTGCCTCCCGAATGCTCCAAATGCATTACAAAGCTCAGCAGTAGATCCTACTAGCATAATTGATCCTTCCTTTTTCATCAATGAAACCCTTTATAATGGAGACTATCGTTTGCCCCTCCCCCTTGGTTCAGTCTTTCTGATTTTTCCTTACGCTGGACCGATCACACCAACATAACTAACCTAATCAGCTTTCTAATTAAATATCCATGTAGTTGTATTTCTCTAGAGCTGTGTTGCATTCCCATTTAGTTTCTTTCTCATTTGCACCGAATATTGCAAGATAGTCAGCCAACTTTCTTTAGCATCCGCTTGTGGAATCGTTTGGGAGTGGTTTCATGGGAATTTGAGCCAGCACTGCAACTCCATAGCTATTCTCTGGGCTCATTCTCACATACCTTTTGCACAGTGTCATGTCTGAGCACTTTTGGGGAGGGGTTGCCCCACTGTTTCCCCCCAGGAAAACCCACTATTTAACGCGAATCGTATTAACGGCAATTCAGGTTTTCCAACCACAAGGTAACCTACAGCATTCAATGCAATATACCAGGCATGTCCAACAGGTAGATCGTGATCTACCGGTAGATCACTGGATGTCTGTGGTAGATCACTGGTAGATCATTGGCTCCCCCCAAAGAAGCTGAACTGTGGCTCCCCTTTAGAAAAGCCCAACATTTTACCTCCTCCCTGAAAAAAACTCGACACCTTGCCCCCCCCAAAAAGGGGGTAGATCACTGCCAGTTTTTAACTATGTGAGTAGATCTCAGTCTCTTGGGAGTTGGCCCCCACTGCAATATACTAAAGAGGCATTTTACTTCTCTAGGATGCAGCACCCCAATCTGCAGGTCACATCAATATACTCTATAACTCCAACTAATCATCACATGTGCCAGGTTCCACCCAACCTTGGGGCCCCCCAACACACCCGTGTCCTTCCCCCCCACTTTCAGAAAAGCCTGTCTTAATTTTTGGATTTTCTCTGCAAAATTTGACTCTCTCTCTCTCTATATATATATCCCATATAAAGAGTTCGTACAGACTGCAGTATTGACATATTTTGGAGAATACACAATTACTGCCAAGAACTATTTTAGGTTGCAGTAATGTCCTGTATAGCTAAGCAGGAAGTTTGTTTTCCACTTATTTATCATTCAGGAAACTATTTCTAGGAAGATAAGTCCAAGGAAATGCTAGACTGGGAAACATTTGAAGTGTATGTACACAAAACAATGCTGGAATAAATATCACAGCCCGTGTAGGCTGTTCTTGGTTTTTATGGGATCTTGTTGAGCATGATGAACCAATCAGATTGATGCTCTCTAAAATGTATATGTGTTGTTGTGAATCTAATTTGGGGAATGGATTTCACAATAATGTAGTTCATGGTAAAATGAACTAGTAAACCTATTGAACTCAGTGGGCCTTACTTCTAAGTAAACATGCATAGGATTAGGCTATTAGTCTACTGTCTTCTAAATTCACATCAAACTGGCAGGCAGATTTTTGCATTTTCACCATTTTTTGCATGTTGGATTAATTTGTTAAATGGTGAAGCGTTCAGCTATCCCGACAGGACACATGGAAAACAGCTGCAGGAAACCATGCAAAAACTTTTATTAAGCACTCAACAGTCAGTGTAAGTTCCTTTTTCCCCACTACAAATGCACTGACATCTGGGTCAAATCTCCTGATGTGCCTCGTGCACACGCAGAGAAGATGGAAAACACCAAATAGTTCGCGAGAATAACTCCCAGCATTTGAGAAGGCAGACACTGGAAAGAAGTGCTGTGGAGTCTTCGCTTGCATTCATAGCTGCCAAGTCTCCCGTTTTCCTAGCTGTTCCTAGCTGAAAAACGGATTTTTCTTTTTTTTCCTGGTTTATTCTGGCACGGTGGCCATTTTGGAACTGGGCAAAGCAGCATCAAAAGTCACTTCTGAGCATGCTCCGCCCAGTTCCAAAATGGCAGCAGCGCTACTTCCGGTCTGCTATTTCCGCCCGGTCCCTTATTTCTCTGACAGCAACTTGGCAGGTATGCTTGCATTCTTACGGGTACATCTATCTGTTCTTGGTCCAGTAGGTGAGGCTTGAGATAAAGAAGCCAATTTCAGAATAGCACAGAAATAAACAGTTTCAATCAAGGAGGCAAACTGTTCATTAGAGATCAAAAGTATGATCGACTGGGATTTTTTGATTAGCAAATTTTGTTACTCTCAGTCTTTATTTTATTATGTTTAAGCCTAGGCTTTTATTTGTCCTGTTGTTTTTTTGTCATGAACTATAAAAATAGGGTCCTTTGCAAACTTTGAAATTGGATATTTCAATATCTTATATATTGATAGCTATCGTGTTAAACCAATATATACATTGCTTTTGAGCATCTACTAGCAGGACAAACTAACAGCAGTGCATTTTCTTTTTATCTTTTTTGTTAAATATTTTTATTGAAAGTTTTCAACATGGCATACAATGAGAACTAATCTAAAGAAAAAGAAGTAGTGCAAGGGAGACTTTACATAAAAGTCATTTTTGCCCCTGTGTACTAATTTTGTGTTGATTTAGCAACTGTCTTGGAAGTTAACATATATAATACCAACATACGCTTTCCCCTAGCGATCTACTTCATTCCATCATAAGAAAAAAGACTACAGCTGAGCCACAATCTTGAATTGATTAATACCCGTGAATAAGTTCTGTTTGATTTCCTTCTATCATGCTATAGTAAGTATACTGACAGATCTGTGTTTTAAAAGTTGGTCCAGTTCTACTGTAAACTAAACGAGGAGAGATTTCAATATTATTATGGAATTGGAAACAAAGTTGGGCAGCTCATGAGGAACGGTCATGTTCATTTGTTAAAGTAGCTTTGCATACTTTTGTTTACAGTGGTAGAGATTTTAGGGAAGCAATTGCCCTCTGTTTGTCTGTGGCTTCAATAGCATCCTTAATATTTAGGCTCTGATAAATACGTGAGCATACCTTGGCCGCTAGAATTAAATTGGTTGTACTGTATCTTGATGCATAGTGGACAGTGACAGTGTCAAAAGAGCATATTCTTTAATTGAGCTCAAAAAGTCAATAAGAAACACATTTTGAAAACAAGCCTAGAGGCATCCATTATTTTTCATAAGCCCCAATCTTTCTTAATCTTGCTTTCTCACAAAACACTGCTTCTCTTCTCTTCTCTTCTCTTCTCTTCTCTTTTACAGAAAATATCAGAGCTCAGTTACCCAGAGTATGTTCCCCTCCCCTTCTTCTGTTGTTGGCTGTTCCCCAAGAACAAAATCTGAGTAGGCTTTAGATCAAAATAGACCCCAGAAAAAAGCATTCCTAAACTTGGACCTTTTGTCCCAGCATACTTCCTGTTGACCGAGTGATGGCCTTTTTTCATGGCTCTCTGTCAGGTCATTCACACGGAATAGAGTTCAATGTTCCAGTGGGTAGTAGATTAAAAGCAGTATATGATGCTCTTTGGGCAAGAATACTGCATCTCTTCCCCTGGCCCTTTAACTGAGTATACTAGTAAATTGTTATTCATTAAGCTGAACTATAAACTCATAACAGTTTCCTTAAGCAACATTTTCAGTCTAGCTCGTAGGGGATAAGTTCAGCCTTATTAAGGAACATGTTGTTGCCAGTTGTTCCCAGTCACTCCCAATTTGGCCTCTGTGGCCTTCACTAACATCATCAAGCCCACCCTCAGTTACAGTGCAGGATTTTCAGAGATAAGTAGGAATTTTTTTGTCTGTGCTTGGCCAGGTTTAGCAGGTTTTTCTCACCTACTCTGTACTGTACTGCTATTGGGGTTTGGAAAGTTGGTGGGGTTTTAGAGCAGGCAGGAAAAAAATTCTAATAAAATTGAAATCTCAAATGAATACTGTAGATCCTGGAATGTAGTTTCTAGGGCATGGGGAGAAAATGTTGCCGAGAAGTGGGTCGGGAATACCATCAGAGAACAATCTTATATTAAAAATAAAAAAATTCCTTCCAGTAGCACCTTAGAGACCAACTAAGTTTGTTATAGGTATGAGCTTTCGTGTGCATGTACACTTCTTCAGATACTTCAGATTCAGATTCTTCAGAGTCTAATTTAATCTTATATTAAATTAGGGTACAAATGGAAGGAAGTGAGTCTGTCTCACTCAACACTATTTCAGTAAGGGAGACAGGAGTGACCGGATATGTAAGTTAAGAATGCCATAGATTTTTCCTGAGTTTGATCATTACAGGACATACAAAGACTTTGGCATTGATATGAGCTACAGAGGAAATGCAACAGTGTTAACCTCTGTGTGCCCCCACACAAACCAAAATGTTCAGACGTTTAAAAGTTCAACCAAAGCACATGAACCTAATATTTTCATTGCAGCCATCCGAAAACAAAACAATTATGTTGTACTGTGAATTCTGCAACAGATAAAAGGATAAGCCTTTAGATGGTCCGCATACTTTTGTTCTGAACTGGGTTCATAAATGCCCTCAGATAATTCATGAAGAACATTTCTGATGCTTAGAAGAAATTAAATATGGGTTGTATTTATTTGTTTGTAAGTTGTCCCTTTGAGTTTTATATGGGCCCAATCCTTTGAAAATTTCATCTGCAAGTCACACTGAAAGTCAGAGGTGACCTGAAAATTTCGTAAAAGACATCACTGAAACGGCAGAATGAGATTTCACGCAAGTGCACAATTTCATGTGATTTCACGTAAGTGCGCAATGACCCTAAAAGCGGCCCCCACAGAAATTGAGGGTTACCTGTACAAGTTATGAACTGGTGAAACCTCCCTCCCTCTCCCTCTCCCTCTCTCTCTCTATCTTTCTCTCTCTCTCTCTCTGTGTGTGTGTTTTAACGATGTAAAAAGTTGAAGCCAAAAAGTTGGTCATTATTATTACTGCCTTATATTTAGTTTATTTTAAAATACCTCTGGAGCTCAAATTTTGAAATTTAAACTTAAATTCTAAAATGCTGCCAAGGTTTCAGTTACACTTTTGAAAGACTGAAATTTCTATGTTATGCCGCACTTCTTGCCTTCCAGCTGCTGTAGGAATGTTGGGATATGCATTCTCTGAAGGGAAGAAATCTGTCAGTTTCACTTGGATTAAAAGACCACACAAACCCCAACAGAATAATGGCATTGTGGGTGGGGTAGGGTAGGTTCCAAATACTGGAAAGGTAATGAAGTTTTAAGGGCAGGGGGTTACTCATAGAAGCAAGGTGGCTGAAGGAGGGGTATAATGCACCTAATAGAATGAGGAAGGGAGAATTGAGAAAGAGACTGAGGAAAGGGGCAGGGAAGATAGGGTACTTTAACAAGGGAAAGCAAGTGAGTAAATGGGTTCTGGGGAAATCTCATATCAGCCACGAGATGCTGTATGTTATGGGAAGCCAGGAGAGCTATGTAAGCCGGCTGAGTGGCTGAAGGAAACGGTACTTGAAAAGCAGAGGCACAAGGATGATGGGAGAATTAAGAAAAAGAAGAAGACAAGAAGTTGTGCACTGCTAGCGGGGGGGGGGGGGGGATCAAGAAGGTAGGTTTGTTCCCTGTGAGCCAGAGAGCTAGGGGTTTGATCCTGGCTGAGTTGTTTGCTTATCCATTTTAAGAATTGCATCCAAGAGGAATTCTGTCAGATATGGCTTCTATTGTCCCCATGGCAGTAGTGTGACCTGGCATACCTAAGTGGGTAACGAAGACCAAAGAAGCCAGAGGCTGGGGTGAATTTCCCACATTGAATTGGGACAGCCCACTAGTTGTTTTGTTACACTAAAATGTCAGCAGTGATGAAACAAATATATCAGTACAGAAGTGTTGAGCAGCAGGAAAATAAACCAATGCATGCTGATAAAAAATTTGAACAAACTCACCCCCATTATATAGTTTGGAATTTAGATCAGACTACTGGCATTTAAGGCATGTTTGGGATATTTCCAGTATACAGTCGTACCTTGGAAGTCGAACAGAATCCATTCTGGAAGTCTGTTTGACTTCCAAAACATTCAGAAACCAAGGTGAGGCTTCCGATTGGCTGCAGGAACCCGCAGAACCCGCGTCGGACGTTCGGGTTCCAAAGAACGTTCACAAACCAGAACACTCACTTCCAGGTTTGCGGCGTTCGGGAGCCAAAATGTTTGACTCTCAAGGCGTTCAACATCCGAGGTACGATTGTATAGTCTATCTTTAATAATTGTGGATACATGTTGGCTTGGAGAAAAACTACAGAAAGGATTATATAACTTTTCTAGTAACATTTTTTTTTTCTGCACTTACCTACAAAAGAAGAGACAGGTGTAGTGACAGATTCTCATGGCTTTTTTCCCCTTCTTCCCCATAGGGAAATCGTTGTGTGTGTGTGTGTGTGTGTTTTAAAGATCTGTTCCTGATTTGTTCAGTTTTATGTGAATCCAACATCATGGGAATATGCTTTCTGTTGCCTTTGTTTCCAGAGACTCATGAAAATCAGTGTCAGATGGAAGAATGCTTCTGTGATCTATTTTAAATTGGAGTTAATACACAGGAGTAAGCTTGGAAAGTGAACATTTGTAGTAAACAGACAATCTTACTGAATTCTCCCCTTCTTTTTTTCTCCTTATTCTGAAATCTACATTGAAGTATTTTTCTCATACAGTGTGTTCTTTCTCTGACCGTTGTAAAGCTCCTAAGCTCTTATTTAAATCAGCTAGCTCTAAACAGCTATTTGTGTTACTGTTTGGAAATTCTGTCACAGGAGCAGGCCAATATTTTAGCGCTAAATAAAAAACCTGGTGTACACTCAGAGAAAAGTTTGCAGCACTGCTGATTGCATACTTACCATTGAGCTTGTAGTGTAATGAGCAACATCTTCAGACGTGTGCAAATAGGAGTTCAGGTTTGTGCTCAAATCCTTACTTATGTCCCGCTGTGTTTTTTGGACTACAGAAGTTTCTGGATTTTGATAGGAGGAAGGGTTCAGAATATCCAGTTTGTATCCCAAACCAATCAGCCTCTGGGTTGGATCATAATCAAGCTTGAGAATACATCTTCTGCCTAGTGGTTCCTCATTGTACTTTAAAAAAGTGACAAGTGGGGTACGGCAGGGTTCTGTCCTGGGCCTGTTGTCGTTCAACATCCTTATAAATGACTTGGATGAAGGAATCAAGAGTATGCTCATCAAATTTGCAGATGACACCAAGTTGGGAGGTGTCGCTAATGCTGCATTGAATTCAATATGACCTTAACAGATTGGATTACTGAGCCCAAACTAACAAAATGAATTTTGAGGTTCTGCACTTAGGCAGGAATCTTGAGTAATCACAAATACTAATGTGTCCAATGTAAAGGGAGTCATGACTCTGATATCCTAAAACTCACGTGCCCCAAAATTGCAAGTTCACAGTGTTTATAGTTCCTTTAAGATCTATGATAAGGTTATGCATCAGGAATAGCCAAGATGGTGCCTTGTTGGGTTCCAGCTTCTTTCAAGCATTATATATATAGAGAGAGACAGAAACAGCGAGAGGGAGAATATTATAAATCCTTAATTGTGTGTTACATTTTGATCACCCACAGATAATTAGGGGTTGCTGTCACTAGGTTTTCTTCATGGAAAACAACATGATTTCACTTGGTCTTCCCAGAAATTTGACACAGATTTCCTTGGGTGTTCTGGGAGTGAATATGGTGTGTGTATGCATGTGTGTTGCTGGGATGGGGGCTGCATCTTCACTGATTTCCTTGTGACCCATATAAACTGCAAAACATAACAGCCTTGTGCACAAGCTACCCCTGGGTTTAACAGATGCAGTCAAGTCAATTGCTTGATCAGCTAGCTTCCCATGCCAAATACGGTTCTGTGTTTAGAAAGCATCACCCTGAGAGCTGATCTGGGACAGCTGTTTGGCTCAGTCAGGCTATTGTGTAACAAACACGATTTGGTGGAATTTCCCTAATTATACGATGAATTGGTAGTATTCAATGACTATTTCTGACACTTCTTTGCTCAAGCAAACAAAGAAATGGTATACAGAAAGTACTGCAATCATGTCCTCTAAGGCAGTGTTTCTCAACCTTTTTTGGGCCACGGCACACTTGTTCCGTGAAAAAAATCACGAGGCACACCACCATTAAAAAAGTTAAAAAAATTAACTCTGTGCCGCCCTATATTATAATTATGACTGTAAGAAATACTTGCCAAATATTGCTTTCTGGTGGGTAAGTGCAGTGTATTGGCGGCCGCCAGGCTCGTTTGCACTGAGCTTTGGGAAAGAGGAGGAGAAATATTGCTTTTCGGCGGGTTAGTGTTGTGTATTGGCGGCCGCCAGGCTCGTTTGCACTGAGCTTTGGGAAAGAGGAGGAGAAATATTGCTTTCTGGCGGGTCAGAGCTGTCTATTGGCGGCCACCAGGCACGTGACAATGCAAATCGCCCTTCTCGTCGCCGCACGTCGCGGCACACCAGCCAGCGTCTCGCGGCACACTAGTGTGCCGCGGAACAGTGGTTGAGAAACGCTGCTCTAAGGAAGCGATGTACTATATTTCTTATTTCCCCCCTAACATGTGAACTTGCAAACTTCTGAACAGTTGCCACTGGTAGCAAGATATGACAGAAAATAGTACATTATATACAATTATATACAATAAAGCTTTATGTCCCAAAACATGGTAATATTTAGGTAAACCCTCCTGCAGCAAAGTAGCTCCTGCAGCAAAGTATACTCTCGACTCCGAGTATATTTCAAGAGGGATTTGGCTCAGGAAGATTCTCATTTTGCTAGTTGCCCATTTAATCTGAGGAGAAACATATTGCCAAGCACTGTTGTAGCATCGATAGCTATTCCCCATTAAAGTGATTCACACATTAGTTATTATAGCCCAATATTAATATTTGACGGAGCACCTTTCATAAATAATTCTCTTAAAAGATAAGTAGATGTGGCCAGATGATTTGTGTGAAAGTAAAAAAGGCACACTGCACGGCTGTACCGATTTCTTGAGCCTAATTAATGGCCTACCAATTACCTTAAAAAGCATTTCAACAGGGTGAATATCAAGTAAGGAGGTGAGAGGGAAAATGATGACCATGTTTGTGGAATTAATGAAGCCATTGCTGAAACTGCCACATGTCTTGTTCCAATAGCCGCAGGTCAAAATCAGAAAAGAACTGAGAAGGGTTCAGGGAAGAGCCACGGGGGCAAGCTTGATGTCTGCAGCCTAGATTGAAATGAGACAGAGTTAAGAAACTCAATATGTTTAGTTAGAGAAACTAGACTCTAAAAGTGTCAGTTGGGAGGTGACTTGAGTAGTCTATAAATATACAGGCCCAAGATTTTTGATGCTAGACAGCTCTTTAATATCACAGGCCAAGACATAATGAGACCCAGTGGATATAAGTTGAAGCTAGACAAATTCTCTCGAAGCGCCAACTTTATTGCTCTGTGTCACTGTCAAGTTGTGAAGGATCCTTCCTCCCGGTCTCTGCAGGCGATTCCTTCCTGTCGTTCTCAGAAGGCAAAGGGTGGCACCAGTTGCAATAACATTAAATTTCTTTTTTTGCCTCTTTTGGTGCTCTATTTGCGCATTGTTGGACTAGGAGGCGTGTGTACATACCATGCAGGGTTCCAAAGGCTGCTACTGAATTGTGTCATTGTGATCAATGTGGTCAGTGCCCATGAGTAGCAGTGGTAGTGTTGCATTCTGCGATTATGGCCCATAGGACTAAAATTTACCTACCTCCTTAAGAAGAATCACCCAAGACAGATAAAAAATTCCTTCCAGCAGCACCTTAGAGACCAACTAAGTTTGGCATTGGTATGAGCTTTCGTGTGCATGAACACTTCTTCAGATACACTGAAACAGAAGAAGTGTGCATGCACACGAAAGCTCATACCAATGACAAACTTAGTTGGTCTCTAAGGTGCTGCTGGAAGGAATTTTTTAAATTTTGTTTTGACTACGTCAGACCAACACGGCTACCTACCTGTAACCAAGACAGGTACTAATGTATCCAGTTGTTTTACAGAGCGATGGTAAATTTCATCTTGTGATAAAGAACAACCAGGATCTTTGAAACTGTCCTGGGACTCTTCAGAATTAAATCTCTCATCTGTGTTGTCATTTAAATTTGAATTTTTTGCTGGGGAAGCAATTGTCATTATGCCACATTCTGTCACAGCATGCATTACAGTACAGTAGCCTGGTGTCCAGAAATGGCTTGCTTGACCTGAGTTATTCCATTAAAGATTTTCCCAGGAAATGCATGGGTTCAAAAGTAAAAGGTCCCCCCAAAATGTCAGAATGTTGGTTTATGGCGGACGATTTGGTGCCCAGACTCCAACCTTGGGATTTTTAGACTTAGAAATATGGATCTGTCCTTGTGCAGATTTTCAGCTGTTTTACTAAATGAGTGTGGGACCCAACAGAGGAGAGATTTCTTTTCAGCTTCCCGGAATTGAGGGGGAAGGGAACATTGAAATGGACTGTCACTTTGTTGATTATGTTTTGCTGACTGTATTCTAGTACTTGCACTTATATTGGTATGAATTTGGAAAGGCTTGTTGACTTTGCAAGCTGGTGCAACTGTGATATAGTGTTAGTGGGATCAGCATCTGGCTCCTATCTGGTACTTGCATGTTTTGATTTTGTTTTCAAATTGTCTGGGTGGTGACAAATTAATTACAATTAAATAAGCCTTGATTACTCATCAAGCTTTGAGTGCTGCTCCACTTGGCTCTCAGCACCAAAGCTGACATGCTCACTGACATTCCTTGTCACCATGCAGACTCAGTGAATAATTATAAATGGAATGGTGCAGTCATTAAGGAGCAGCGGTTGGGGACAGGGTTGTAGAAAGAAATGAAGCAAAAGCAAGGCCAGCATTATCAATATCAAATATTTGGGTAGCCTGTATTAACCACCATTGGGCATTGCATTTTAAAGGGGGAGCATCATCTTCATTTAACCACTGGGGTGTCTAGTCTAATTCTAGTATCTGACAAAAATGCCTTTAAACCTCAAACACATGTAGCATTACCTCATACAATGCAAATCATGGAACACCATATGCAGAAGACATAAGGACCCAAATACTACCCTGATAGAGGTGCCAGCAGAACATTATTAGGGTGATCTTGCACACGTTGGACACAACAGACTCTTCTGGACTTCCCAACCCTACAAGTTTTTTTTTCTCTCTCTGTCTCTATCCCTTCCTCTCCTTCCCCCACCCATCCACACCACCTACTTCCTCCCCTCATGAGTATCTCATTTAAAAATATAGAGATATTGGGTTGACTTCACCCCCAAAGACGCATTCCATTGCCTCTTGACAGATGGATGCCAACAAATATCAGGAGACCATCTCTTAAACATTATTTCCTATTTATTTAACAACAATTTATTCTGGAATATTAACCACCAATTTGCCAAATAAAGGAATCATTGGGGAGTTGTAGTCAAACGATACCTGAGAGCTCACAGATTCCTCATTCCCAATGTAATGAACCACAGTATGATCAGCATGTTTCTCTGTAGCCATCTGTAAAAGTATATTCACCTAACAAAGACCTCAAGGACAGATTCTCTTCCTGGAACCTTTAGTCTCTTTGGGAAAGACTTGGAGAGTTTTGGCCATTCATGGTACCCAGCTTGATGGAAGGAATAGCTGTAACATAGTAACATAGTCCTAAGTGTTGGAGAAGGGATATATTGAGATGAAATAATGGAGACCAATGGAGCAGCCAAATTCTACACTGCAGTACCTAGAATTATGTGAAAGAAGTTCTTCGTTCAGGCAAGTTCTAGCAACGTGATGGACAGGGAAATTCAATATGGCAGCCAAGAAAGTGCAGGCAGGGGAAAGTAGCACGGTACATCTGTTAACAACTGGAAAGCGAAACCATTTGCAGAGTGGATGAAAAAACTGCCATCTAGATATGCTATGTCATTTTTATATCAGTAACCCAGGATTAATAAAATCAGCCACTTTGCTATTGAGATCCTATAGACATTTGTACTGTACATATTTTTGTTAAGAATGTTGGCATAACTGAATGTTCTTGTTATGTCATCCTTCCTTCCTACCCCGCAAAAAACGTATTGGTTGTACTACATGTTCTCTTTTATTTGGTGTACCAAGGCTTTCTGTTATGATACTTGGTGATATGGAACATCTGATATTATGACTACTCCTAATTTTCTGTCATATCTTGCTACCATAGCTTTGCAAGTGATATAAGAGGCTCTTACACCTGTCAGAAAGGCTTACTTAACTCATATGTTAAGAAAAAGCAAAGCCTGCTTGCTGAAATGAGCTGCAAATTCGAAGCTGCATATTGGGCCTGGTGATTTATTTGTTCACGGCACGGGTCAATTAATTTATTTCGCCATGATGTAATATTTAATTCTTTTTTAAAGAACAAATGGATTCAGCATAGTTGTTTGTCTAAGCAAAAGCAAAAGAGTAATTTGTCTGTCCAGCCTGGAACAGGTACAAAGTGAAACATGAATAAGTTTATCCAGTAAATAATAAAGGATATGTGCTGAGATGTTTCAAAGTTTTGTCTTAAAAGGAAAAGAGCGAGATTCCTCATCCCACCTCTGCTATTTGGGAAGGGAAGAAACAATTGTCAGCACAAAAAGGAGCTGCAATGTCCCTGTCTAAACTCTAGCTTAGGGGAGCTACAACCCCCCAAGGCAGTTTTCATAATTTAAAAACACATTATCACAAAGGAGTTGGGAAACAGGATCTTGTGCTTCGTCCCTGTCCCAAATTTTACTGTGGTTTCACAAGCTCCAATATCCACGAGCTCCTGAATCCTTCAACGTTTAGGGCTTTAAAAGGTCAACACCAACAATTTGAATTGTGCTCAAAAACGTACTGGGAGCCAATGTAGGGTCTTTCAGGACCGGTGTTATATGGTCTCGACGGCCCCTCCTAGTCACCAGTCTAGCTGCCGCATTCTGGAATAGTTATAGTTTTCAAGTCGCCTTCAAAGGTAGCCCCACGTAGAGCGCATTGCAGCAGTCCAAGCGGGAGATAACCTGAGCATGCACCACTCTGGCGAGACAGTCCGTGGGCAGGTAGGGTCTCCGCCTGCGTACCAGGAATTCATAGAAATTCATGGAAGATATGGTTATTGGTGGCTACCAACTACGATAGCTCTGTGCTACCTCTAGGATAAGAGGCACCTTGACTGAATACCAGTTGCTGTGGATCTGTTGTCCTCATGGCCTGCTTGGTGGGTGTCCCAGAGACAGCTGTTTGGCACTGGGGGGGGGGACCAGGGTATTGGAGTTTGGTTTTGCTCAGCAGGGCTTTTAGTATGTTCTTCATATCTTGAGTTAAATTCCTGCAGTAGGCTCAATTTGGGTTTCAAATAGGAAATACCTGCTTTTATTCCACCTATGTGATTAAGTGTTGAATAGCTCTTCTGAAGCAGAGAATGAGTTTATGCCTGGAGGTGGACGAAATACATTTCACTGCAGGGTGAAAAGTCTCTCCCCCCCCAATGCCTAACTGAACCCAGGTCTCCTAATCAGATATAAGTTAATGGAGTGGTAAAAATTGAGTAGATGGGATCACAAACAGCTTGTGGTCTGATCAAGTTGAATAGCTGAAAGGGGAAAGTGTTTAATAATGGGACATCCCTGAGAGGAGAAAGTAACCTTGCATTGTTTTCACCTCTCTCATTTTGGGAGGTTATTGTGTGCATTTATGTGGATAAGTATTCATTATAGGAGTATTTGCCGAAGGGAAGTTTTAGTTCAGATCCTACTTCAGAGAGCAGGTTGATTTGGCTCGGACCACTTTGGAGAACACCAACTTCACCTCAAGTTTGAAACAGAACCTCAACTTTGGAAAATCTGTTAATCCAAAACATAATGCCTCCCTGACGGGGTGATGGGGAAATCAGCCAATTGTTATAGCTTTGCTCGCTTTTAGACAGAAATGGATGATGTTTGCAGGGAATGAATCCTTCAGAATTTTAGACAGATGCTTTTTTCATGCTAGGCACTTTTTAAAGCTAAAATTCACTGATAAAAAGGGACTTGCTCTTATCTTCGTTGTTTTGTTGGCATTTTAAAAATGAAAATTGTATTCACTGTAGAGATCACTCAATTATGATACATTACTTCAACATTCTTGCCAAAAGCGCTGCCATTTGTGAGCCCTTGTAAAATAGTTCCCTGTGATTAGAAGCTAGAGCTATCA
The DNA here is from genome assembly GCF_963506605.1 of Zootoca vivipara. Classification (NCBI taxonomy): domain Eukaryota; kingdom Metazoa; phylum Chordata; class Lepidosauria; order Squamata; family Lacertidae; genus Zootoca; species Zootoca vivipara. Next base: position 16,057,173 of record NC_083287.1, on the reverse strand, counting down.
GTTGCAAAACTGTACCCACCTCCATGGGGGAGAGCTTGAGAGAAACATCTGTCTTCATAGACACACTGTATTGCAGAACCTGCTTCACTTTGAATGACACCTGGAGCTCTCTGAAGTGGACCATTTCATTTCAGGATTTGTCTAAAGTGACGCAGAACCTCTAGTACACATTTCTCTGTATATTTAAAAACTGTAAAGACTCATCTGGATAAAATACTAGTTTTTTTATCGGACCTTTTTGTGTGCCCGCTATAGTTCTATAAAAGGTTTTGTTGTTACAACACCTGAATGCTCAATTATAATTCATAAACATTTAGACCAAAGGTTTCCCAGCTTTTTCTGCCATTGTGTGACTAGCTAGGCTATTGTGATCCATTTCTCATATACGTATTTAAAACATTAAGCAAGGAGAGGTCTCCATGGATATTCCCGTTGAAGGATTCAGGAGCTCATGGATATTGGAGCTTGTGAAACCACAGTAAAATTCGGGACAGGGACGAAGTACAAGATTCTGTTTCCCAACTCCTTTGTGATAATGTGTTTTAAATTATGAAAACTTGAGGTAAATTTTTAAAGCATTCCAAGTGATGAATAGTGTGCTTTGCTTTCTGTACCACAAAGTCAGATCCAGAGAAGACCAATAGTTACTGAAAACAGAAAATACAGCAATATTTATTTTCACACACACAGTGGTACCTTGGTTCTCAAACTTAATCCGTTCCGGAAGTCCATTCCAAAACCAAACCGCGCTTTAACATTGAAAGTAATGTAAAATGGATTAATCTGCTCCAGACTTTTAAAAACAACCCCTAAAACAGCAATTTAACATGAATTTTACTATCTAATGAGACCATTGCTCCACAAAATGAAAGCAATAAACAATGTACTTCAGTCACACAATCAATCAGTAGCTGAACTGTCACAAAAACGAAAAAGAGCTGCAAAAACAAAACAGACCTCAGCATAACACTCAAAACGGGAGTGTGGAACTCAAATAGGAAGCGTAACAGTCAAAATGGAGCACGTTCAGCTCCTGAAAGAAGTTCGCAAACTAGAACACTCGCGGGTTTGCAGTGTTTGGGTTCCATGTTGTTTGAGTACCAAGGTGTTTAAGAACCAAGGTACCACTGTGTGTGTGTGTGTGTGTGTGTGTGTGCGCGCACACACACACACTCTCTCTCTCTCAAGATTTCACTTCTTCCTGGGACAGCTATAGTTCAGTGATAGTGGTTATGTTCTATATATAGGAGTGCCTAAGTTCAGTTCCCAGGATCTCCAGCTAAAAGTTTAGCATTTGATATGTATGGCACAAACAGTGATAGGGATTTGGGAAAGGGCAACACTCATGCAAAGAGGTCCCACATTCAATCCTAGCATCCCCAGTTAAAAACAATCTCATGGAGAAGGTCTGGGATAGAGCCCTTGTTTGAGCTCGTGGAGAACCACTACTAGTCAGGTAGCTAAAACTGAACTGAATGGACTTTGCATAAGACAGCTTCATATTCCCATATGGAGTCCAAAAGCAAGTCTAGGAAATGTCAGGTCCACTTCAAAAATGATGATGTTGGGAGGGAAGGAAGAGAAACTGCAAGCGTTCCTCTGTTCCACTGGCTTACCCAAAATAGCATTCTCACATCCTCTTGCCACACGAGGAAATTCATGTGAGGAGGAGCCCAGGAGGGCGATGTAAATGTTGCATCTTGGATGAAATGGAGAAGGAAGCAGGTAAACTGAAGTGCAAGGCAATTGTGCTTCCTGTTCTCTCTACTACATCATGATGTCCAAAGCAACTCCTTGCCATCTGTTGGCATTAAACATATATATTCCTGTTTTATTGCCAGCTTTATCAACTGATGTTTACTGCCAGTTTAACTGCAACAAGATGATGATGAAATGTATGTTTAGTTTCAGCAGGGTATCTGGAGCGTTCAAACAGATAAGAGGATTGTGTCTTATAAAGTGGGAGTAAAAGCCACCCCTGTTTGCGGGAGAGTGTATTTTATGGGTTCTGTCTCATACTTATAATATATCTATTTGTCTAAATTGCAGGTGAGTTGTAGAAAAGCACTCAGGTGGCTATACCTGAAACCTATAGCCCCAAGTAGATGTATAGCTTTAATGAAAACCATTTTATTACGCAAGGGGCCTTCCCCCATCACTCCACCCCCAGAGTAATCTAAGTAATGATGGGCTCATCAATTTGGTTTAGTTGCATGTTTTCCTGACCCACTTGCCAAAGCATTGTTCTAAATATTACTTCCAATAAAGCACGGTAGGTTTGGTGTGCTCATTGAGTTTACTCTTTCTTGTCAGTTCCATCCTGTTTACTTCTGCTTTGAACACTGCTGCTGCAAAAGACATAAACGACAAGTTCACTTCAGGCTTGAAATAAATTTTGCCAATTCATAGCCCAGCTTCATGAATTCAAATGTCCTCTGTCTCTGAGGCAGCTAATATTTGGATGTTTCGTTTATCCTGTCGTCATATGACCTAGGTCGACCTAATGCTGTTTTTAATCTGCTGAACACTAAAAATTCATGAAGACCAGAATGTTTAAATAATAAAATAATGTCCTAATTAACAGTCTAGTCTTACTGGCCACTGAAACTGCCTCAGCATCTAGAGTAGCAGAGCAATGCAACTCCTTTCTGCTTTTATTTAAATGTCCCTAAGGAAACTTTGGCTACAGGTAGTGCATATATAGGGACGCAGGTGGTGCTGTGGGTTAAACCACAGAGCCTAGAGCTTGCCGATCAGAAGGTCGGCGGTTCGAATCCCTGCGACGGGGTGAGCTCCCGTTGCTCGGTCCCAGCTCCTGCCAACCTAGCAGTTCGAAAGCACATCAAAGTGCAAGTAGATAAATAGGTACCACTACAGCGGGAAGGTAAACGGCGTTTCCATGTGCTGCGCTGGTTCGCCAGAAGTGGCTTTGTCATGCTGGCCACATGATCTGGAAGCTGTACGCCGGCTCCCTTGGCCAATAATGCGAGATGAGCGCCGCAACCCCAGAGTCGGTCACGACTGGACCTAATGGTCAGGGGTCCCTTTACCTTTACCTAGTGCATATATATTAACTATGACACCTAAAGGTCCCTGATGAGTTTGGCTGTGAGGATTTTAGAGGGTGATGTTCAGGGGTAGTGTGGTAGAAGTAAAAAAAAAACTATGGTGAGCAGGCAGTGGAAATGTTCCTAAATCAGGGAGACATCAGAGGCCTCTCGAAGGATAGAGAAGGCCCAGTCTTCCACCGTTGGGAAGAACATCTGTTGCCTCTGGAAAGCTGCCAGTAATGCTTTCTGCTGTTTTGAGATGGATAATTGGTGAAGAACAGAGGTTTGTGGGTAGTTGATAGGTGTGCACCAACTCTATGGGGCTGAGGACACCACGGCCTCCCCTCCAAACTATGTGGACCCCCCTGCTCAGCACCTGAGGGCCCCAGTCCTGCCACTCACCACCTGGCCTAGGGTGGAGCCTATAAAGGACTGCTGCCACTGCTGCTGTGAGGCAGAGGGCTCCATTTTGGTTTGTTTTTTGTTTAAATTGCTGTTATTTTTTACCTATGTCATTTTAAACTGTGATATTAATGCTGTATTCTTATTTTTAGTTTTTGATTTATGTGGAAATTGTTTTCCATTGGGTTGTGTATTATTTTTGATGTGGTTTATTTATTGTTTACGACTTTTGTAATTATGTAAATCTTGTCATGTTGTAAGCTGCCTTGAGCATTGATTTTAACTGTGGAAAGGCGGCATACAAATAAAAAATGATGATGATGATTGGGGGGGGCTGAGCCCCGCAATCATGAGGGATCGGGTCACTGTGACGACAGGCCCTCCCCATGCTGGTGGACGGCCCCGCCGTGTAAAATGCATTTTTGGTTGAGATTTACCAAGCCCTGACATTTTACAGCTTTTGGCATTTGGCTGTAGCCTCCTTGTTTAGGAAGGCCTTCGGCTGAAAATCTTTCCTCTGTTGTTGTAGTAAAAGCACAGAGAATAGCTCCTGCCTCCTAATCTGCATCAAGGTTACAGTCTTAAACACACAAATTTAAGAGTAGAACCACTGAAGACAGTAGGATTTATGTCCAAGCAAATACCGTAATCCTGTGAGTTAGCCCCATTGGGACTCAATCCTGAATCTAGAATTGGCATGTAAATCTCACCCTTTTAATACACTCTGACCTCAGCTTTATAAATGAATATCTAACTCTACAGGGGCTAAAACTTTGGTCTTTCTTAATTTAAACACAAATGAAGGAAATGACCCCTACAATGAAATGAAAATTTGGGTGTGTGTGGCAGGGTTGCGGTTATATTGCGTCTGCTTAAGTACCATAATGAGGGTGAAGTTTCTGTGAAAATTTCCCCAAATGAACAATAGGGAACAGAAACCTTCAAGTTTATAAATTGCCTCTATAACAAACCTGGCTGTCTTGGGAGTCATTCTAAATAAAATAAATATATCCTCGACCATGATTTTGTATCCTCTGTGGGTTGTGGAAAATGTTTTCTCCTTTTGGCTGTCAGCTGCTCTTAATTATCTATTAACATAGGAATCTGACCAGTTGCAAGTTAACTACTAACTTAAAATCATGGGTTTTAATAATTCAAAATGTTTCATGGTTAACACGTTTATGCAGTCAGAGATGGTACAGGCTATGTGAATGTTACACAATTTGCACTTCGTAATTTAGTTTTCAAGGGCAAATCAACCTCACTGCTTGCTAACGCTAATTTTCCAAGGGTTATAAGACTTTAATTTGATTCTTTATCCACTGTGCATAAAACAATCACTGGAATTTGCATAGTAAATTATCAGATAATCACTTTTTATGCCCACTACCTGCTAGTCTTTACTTTTAAGAGATACCCTAGGTAGGCACATGATGTAAACCAGAAGAAACTTTGCTATAGAATTGATGGTACAAAGTCTTCATGGAGTGAGTGCACGAATCTTGTAAATAGGAAGGGAGAAGCGTTATCAGGACTGTATAGATTATTGAATTCATTTTAGATGTACTCGCTTTTATTTCTGGTTATCTGCCCACTTTTGAGTAAGCCTATTTATGGGCTGTTTGCTAGATCTGATCCAGCTAGGCTGATTTACTTGCAAATGGCCTTGGCCCAGTATACTTGAAGGAGCGTCTCCACCCCCATCGTTCAGCCCTGACACTGAGGGCCTTCTGGAGGTTCCCTCACTGTGAGAAGTGAGGTTACAGGGAACCAGGCAAAGGGCCTTCTCGGTAGTGGTGCCTGCCCCGTGGAACGCCCTCCCATCAGATGTCAAGGAGATAAACAACTATCTGACTTTTAGAAGACACCTGAAGGCAGCCCTGTTTAGGGAAGTTTTATTCTGTTTTTAGTGTTCTATTGGGAGCCGCCCAGAGTGGCTGGGGAAACCCAGCCAGATGGGCGGGGTATAAATAATAAAATTATTATTATTGTAAACAGAGATTTAAACATGCTTATTTCATTATGAATCTGGAATTATGAATTGGGTCCTGACGAAGTTAATTAAACTTGGGTCTTACTGAAATCAATGAGAACAAAGTGCAACTAGCTTGGTCTCAAGATATGGCTATAGTCAAATTCATTTCATAGAATCATGGAACTGTAGCGTTGGAAGGGACACTACGGGTCATCTAGTCAAACCCCCTGCAATGCAGGAATCTCAGCTAAAGCATCCATGACAGGTGGTCATCCAAACCTCTGCTTAAAAACCTCCAAGGAAGGAGAGTCCACTACCTCCCGAGGGAGAATGTTCTGCTGCTGAACAGCACTCTTCCTGATGTTTAGTTGGAATCTCATTTCTTGTTTAAAGAAAAGGTGTAAGACTGTTTTAATAGATAAATAATGTTCACACAATGCTCACATCTGAGTGTTGTTGTTTTCTTTAAAAGTAGCCATGTAACCATTATATTCTTAGGCATCTGAGAATGAAATTGGTGCAATTTCATGATATCTGTTCCTGTGAAACATGGACAAGCAGTTAAATGTAAGGCATAATATTTAGAAAGCCTTTTTGAGGGGGCGGGGGCGGGAAAGCACTTGAAAATCTCCAGGCATCCCATCTGTGTTTAAAGGAACAATAATAACAAAACTTTAAATTAGCATAAGAGATTTAAGGCATTTCAGGAAAACATTGATTAAATCTGCCAATGAAGCGAATGTGCTTGGTGAGTGACCTAATTAGTGTGTACTTGGTTCTTTTTCACTGCACTGCTTACCATTAATTGCTGTTCCGCTGGTCTTCTCCTGACAAGCCGCAAAAAAAACAACAACACAAGGATGAGGGATTTGTTGCAAAAATAGTGACATTCAGTTTTAATTCATTTGAACCTGCTGCCAAGTTAATTATGGAATTGAGAAACTGAGCGCAGGGGGCTCCCAGCCATTTAGGTTATGGGAGACATAGCTGTTTAGTGTCTGACTGTGAGTTCAGATAGAGCTTATTACGGCACACATAAAAGTCCACTTGCTGTGTCTTTAAGTGGGCTTCCCCTAAATGCACACATACACAGACTGGTGCCTATAGATTCACAGTTGCTGTTTCTCTGCGTTCATCATTTCTCTGCACGCCATAAAGCCTAAGTAAAATTAGTCCCTTTTTTTCTTTCTTTCAGGAGGGGGTTCCTAGTGGTTAGTAAAGACAATGGACCGTCTTGACAAAGATACATACATATTAAATTTCAGAGTTGGAGGCGTTTCTCCAAAAGCTAGCGTGGTACTTGCTTCTGAGACGTCAGAGTGATTTCTTTTCTGACCTGCATTCAGCACAGTGCTGATTCCATTTTGCTTCTGCCAAATTCTACGTCACTTGTCTCGCCGTCTGCTATTTCATGGAAGTTACATATGCTACGTAACTCTTAGTGCAACTTACATACTTAACACTTATTTCAGTGTAAAAGAAATGTCAAAACCATGCAAACCAAACCCCATTCAATATGTATCCTTTGTGGACATAAATACAACAATAACCTTGGGAACTGTGGCAATTTCTCCTTCCTTTTCTGTTTATGTTGGAATTCTCTGGCATCCCTTTAGAAGTCATGCTTCACTTTTTTTTTACAATATTAGGGTCTTTTTTTGCTCAGAAAGTAGTATTTCATCATAGGGGACACGTGCAAAATTATTGATAGTGTGGAGAAAGCAGATACACGTATATCTTCTCCATCTTTCACTAGAAGTTGGGCTCATCCAATGAAGGTGAATGTTGGAATATTCAGAGCAGGCAAAAAGTATTTCTTAATACTGTGCAATTCTTAATACTGTGTATAGTTAAGCTATGAAATTTGCTATCTATCTCAAGATGCCATAACTACCGGTAGGTACAAACTTGGAAGGCTTTAAAAAGTAGGGTTAGACAAATTCATAGAGGTTAAGGCTGTCAATAACCACTAGCTATGATGTTTGTGAACTACATCGAGACAATCTGGCATAGCGGTTAGAGTGTTAAACTAGGACCTGGGAGAGCAGGGTTCAAATCCCCACACAGCCATGAAGCTCAGTGGGTGACCTAACATAACCTACCTCACAGGGTTCACAGGGTTGGAGGAGAACCATGTACAACACCTTGAGATACTTGGAAGATACAGATGGTATAGCAACAACAACAACAAGCTCCCATAATGGGTTGTTACTGGGAATAGTTACTGGGGGGGGCACAAGTGGGGAGGGTGCTCATCTCCTGCTTGTGGGCTTCCCATAGGCATCTGCTTGGCCTCCGTAAGATCAGGATGCTGGACCAGATGTGGCTTTGGTCTGATTTCAGCAGAATTCTTCTAACATTCTTCTAGAGTAGGGGTCGGCAACCTGCGGCCCATGGGACACAAGCGGCCCACGGGGGTTGTTTTAACGGCCCACGAGCCGTGCCCAAACCGAGCCGCCTGCTCGGCGAGTCCCTGCGCGCTGCACTAAACTGGCGCAGCACAGAGCAGGGACTCGCTTCTGCTGGTAACCAGCAATTTGAAGTGGGTCCAGAAACTAATTGGTAGCCAGTGCAGTTGGGCCAGGATCAGTGTAATGTGCTCAGACTGTCTTGCCCTGGTGAACAACCTGGTCTCTTAATTCTGTACCAGGACTGTCATTTAGGCACCTGGTGTTGAAAATATTACTATATGGTAATATAAATTTAAACAGGGCTTTCTTTTCAGCCAGAACTCACCGGAGCTCAGTTCTGGCACCTCTCATGTGGTTGCCATTATAAGAGAACAAGGAAGGTGTTCCGGCCCCTCCTTCTCAAGAAAAAATAGCACTGCGTATAAATTGTCGCCCTTTAATGCCAGTCAAAAGCACCATTACATCTTTTGGCTACGCTTGTAGCTTGATTTGTGTGAAATGTGACTAAACTTCCTGTGGTGGAATCTCTGCCAATACCACAGCCAGCTAGACGTATCATAAACATACTGGCTGAACCATTCTTACCAGTTTCATACACAATGTTGATAAGTCAGTGTGTCATTTCTCTTTCAACCCCTTCAGGTAAAGATTTCTGACATGTAAATACATTATGCAAAATGCTAATTAGACCTAGAATCCTTTGTAAACTTACATGGAAGTAGGGCCCAGTGGGACTTATTTCTGTGTAAACAAGGGCGCAATTTGTAGATTTTTTTGCTCAACATAGTTGCAGTTACTAATTCTATAATAAAAGTGATTGGGCTACTTCAGAACAAGCGTTTTGGGGATCACGGCCTTAGTAATTCATACTTCACAGCTTCGCTGCAGAATACTTTTTAGGACTGCTGTGTATAACAAGTTCATTTCTTTGTAACATGCTGTGTAAAAGACTAAAAAACGGAGGAATATGGTTGGGAATATAATACGGTTAATTAAAACATAAAAACGTAATGCTAATTATGTTTTTGTGTTTTTTGGTGGCAGCATTTGTAGGGAGGCAGCCGCAGTAAGTTTGCACTGGACTTATGTGTATAATTTATGAATATTCTTCCTAAAAAGTGTGTGTGTGGGGGGTAATTGCTACCATTTGTTTGCTACTACTAGGAGTTTTTTATTTTTTTGGTAATTTGTAAAGAATTTCTAATGCAACTCGTACAGTCTTTTGTCTCGTGCAAATTATTACCCCCCTTTTGCAGATGTGGAATTGAAGCTGAAGGCTTGTCACACATCACCTGTGAGTTAGGCAGGGGTTCTTCCAGGCGGAACTCACCTGCCGCACAGCGACAGGGCTCAAGAACTTTGGCTGGATGCTCCCCCAACAAGTTCCAGCACCTCTTTTTCTAGAAAAAAAGCCCCGAGTTTAGGTGCCTGGGAATAAATGCCTCTCTTCTCCTCCACTCAGGAGGGGAGAATAGTGAACCCCTCAGTCAGATCCTGGGTTGTTCAAATTATATTTGGTTTAAAGCACAGCGTAGTGCCTGAGTGTGGGTGTAACAAAGAATTGTGGCTTCTTTAAGTAGTACAGTCAAACCTCGGGTCCCGAATGGTTCTGTTTTTGGAACATTTCGGCTCCCAAACGCCGAAAACTCAGAAGTAAATGCTCTGGTTTTCAAACCTTTTTCGGAAGCCAAGTGTCCGAAGTGGCTTCCGCTTGAGTGCGGGAAGCGCTTGCAACCAATCGGAAGCCGATCCTCAGTTCTTGAACATTTCGGAAGCTGAACGGGCTTCTGGAATGGTTTACATTCAACAACCGAGGTTTGACTGTAGAAGCTCTCACCAAAGGGGCAGAAGGGAGGGAGAGTGTGTGAGCTTGAGATGCCCTGCAGCTTGTTCCTGATCGCATAAAGTGGGTGAATAAATCCTGGGCAAAGGTGGGATTCCTTAAAACAGGTATCTCAGTTGCAAAGTCAAACTCCTCCATTGTTGATATTTTATAAATGGTTGCATTGGCTATCAGGACTGCAATCCTGACTCAATGGGAGAGGGATCACGGTTGCACATAGCTGCTTCTTTGCTAGTGGCAGTGGGGGAACTCTATGGAGGCTCTGGAGCAATGAAAGTCTCAAGCTTTGACCCGGCAGGTGGGAAGCTATTGTGGATAGTAGTCAATGGAAAGCCCTGAAGTAGGGTGTTTCTGGGCAGGCAGCAGAGGAGGATCCCCTTAGGGCAGCCTTTATCAACCTTTGGGTCTCCAGTTGTTGGACTACAACTCCCATCATTCCTAGCCAGCATGGACAGTTGTCAGGAATGATGGGAGTCATAGTTCAGGAACAACCCAAGGTTAAGAAAGGCTGCCTTAGGGACTCCCCCCCCCCCCGCCAAACACCTTACACCCTAGCCGGCGGGGCTGTGGATGTGATGGTGAATCTGCTTCTTCATGCTGTCCGACTCCCTACATTGGAATTGTTCTTTCTGATGATCAAGGAAACCCTGCAAGAATGGAACTGCTGGATTAAATTGCTGTGCAAAGTTGCCTTAAAGTTAATTAAAGGTACTTGTGCTTTGCAAGAGTTCAGCTGTGATGATTGCTTTTCGACAGAGTACTGTACCAGAAGACCTGCTGTTCATTCTTAATACTTGTTCAGTAATAAAGGATCCGGAAACCCATGGTGTGTTAATGTTCTTTTTTAAAGACAAAACCCCAACAACGTGTTTTAAGGTATTTTATTTGTTACGTTGTTGGCATCCGTCTGTCTCGAGAGATAGTGGAAGTGTGTGCCATCAGGGGCAAAGTCTAACTGTTAAGAGAGTTACAGCACCTGCTGCGGCTGTAGAGACAATGACAATGAACAAATAACCAATATTTGTTGTATTTATACTATATTGTTATAATATTTATTATAAAATATCTAAAGAAGCCATTGTGCCTTTATTGTGTCCGTTGATCAACAAAAATCATCCTTAGTCAGAGAATGGAAGAGACCCCTCTGTGGTCAGTATGTAAAAACAAGTATTTGTCCCTTCTGAATTTTTGAATGTTGGAACAAGGACAAGTGTTCATTGCTAGAACTTTACCTTGCCTGTCACCCTGCCCTTTCCATAATACAGTCGTACCTTGGAAGTCGAACAGAATCCGTTCTGGAAGAACGTTCAACTTCCAAAACATTCGGAAACCAAAGTGTGGCTTCTGATTGGATGCAAGAAGTTCCTGCAGCCAATCAGAAGCCGCGGAAGCCCCGTCGGACGTTGGGGTTCCAAAGAATGTTCGCAAACCGGAACAATCACTTCCAGGTTTGCGGCGTTCGGGAGCCAAAACATCCGAGTACCAAGGCGTTTGGGATCCAAGGTACGGCTGTATACATTTATAACACAATCCTGTGCATGTCTACACAGAAGTAGGTACCAGTGTGTTAAATGGGAGATAGTCTGGGATTTAAGCCTTACAGTGCAGGCCTACATATGTCTACTCAGAAGGACTAGTTGCAGAGTAGTATACCCTGTCGGGTCCCGTAAGGTTACCCCAGTGGTTCTCAAAGGGTGTGGTGTGTCAGGAGACGATGGGATGTGTGGCAGGAAGATTCAAGTACAATCCATATTATATGTGGGGAATGATTCATGTTCTTATGTAGCTGCTTTGTTTTGTACTTTCTGGATGTCTCATGTCATGTCATCATATTATAAAGTAGTTGTGTTCTATGTTATTATCAGGCTTTGGGGAATCTGATCCCTCCCACAGTGGCAGCCAAGAAGCAGATAAACAATAAAAGTTCTTACCAAGTAATTAATTCAATATTCACAGAGAGAGTCTAAGGAATGAGGTGTTGCTCCAAGTGAAATCCCACCCCCTCAGTCTATTCTATTCTACGTCACCCCTGCGCCGGCTGATCTGAGCTTTCTGCCTCTGAGCTTTCCGTTCTACTACCCTTAATGCTCGCCAGGTCCTGGGAGAGGGGTGGGTCATGAATGCTTTCCAAGGACACTGATTCTGTCAGCTGTCTCTCCCCTGGTGCTGCTTCTTCCTGCTGTTCCTCTCCCAATATTTCCCAGCCTCCCCCCTCTGCAGCCTCTGAACTATGACCTTCTGCAAACCACTGTTCTAAATCTATACTGTCCTCGGAAAGGTTCAGGAGAAAGGGGGGCGCCCCCCACCATTCCTCCTCAGTCCAGTTATAAATCAAGCACTGCAATGAGTTGTTTCTTTTTGTTTTCCAAAGTATTTATTACCCATTAAAAAGGGGTGTGGTGCAAGCAAATTTTTATTCTGAATGTGGCATAGAGAAAAAGGTTGGGAGAACCACCGGATTACCTTAACAGACTATTGAGATGCTATTAGAATGGGTTAGTTTGTGATTTAAAATATTTGCATTTAAAGTTGTAGCCCGCCCTGGGGTCTTGCTACAGGGGGTGAGCAATAAGTTGGGGGGGGGGGAATAACTAAATAAAAGTATGCCTCATGGGGTTTAATAGGATTTCCTCCCAGGTAGGTGTGCATAGGATTGCATCATCATCATCATCATTTATTATTTATACCCCGCCCATCTGGCTGGATTTCCCCAGCCTCTCTGGGTGGCTTCCAACAAAATATTAAAATACAATAGTCTGTCAAACATTAAAAGCTTCCCTAAACAGGGCTGACTTCAGTTGTCTTCTAAAAGTCTGGTAATTGTTTTTCTCTGCCACTACCGAGAAGGCCCTCTGTCTGGTTCCCTGTAACTTGGCTTCTCACAACAAGGGAACCACCAGAAGGTCCTTGGTGCTGGACCTTAGTGTCCGGGGAGAATGATGGGGGTGGAAATGCTCCTTCAGGTATATTGGACCGAGGCCATTTGAATTGTGCTCAGAAACGTACTGGAAGCCAATGTAGGTATTTCAAGATTAGCTGCCACATTCTTGATTAGTTGTAGTTTCCGGGTCACCTTCAAAGGTAGCCCCACATAGAGTGCATTGCAGTAGTCCAAGCAAGAGACAACTAGAGTATGTGCCACTCTGGTGAGACAGTCCACGGGCAGATAGGGTCTCAGCCCGCGTACCAGATGGAGCTGGTAAATAGCTGCCCTGGACACAGAATTGACCTGCACCTCCATGGACAGCTGTGAGTAATTTGGTAGCTAGAGGGAGCAGGGCTAACATGGAAGCCGTTATTGATAAGAGAGAAGTTGTTTAAAAAGTTGGATGTTCTTTGAAGGTATTAATGAATACTTCTGTATTTCCCCCCCTAAAGGTTATGGTTTTGTAGATTTTGACAGCCCAGCAGCAGCACAGAAGGCAGTAGCGTCTCTTAAAGCAAATGGAGTTCAAGCGCAAATGGCAAAGGTAAGATCAGTCAGAGGGCATTCTTAACCTTGTAACGTTGTGTATTACTCTCTGCGATATTAATTTTGTGGGCTTGTTCCATTTCCTTGTTGTTTTCTAAGTCAGGATTTCTTGCAATCTTGTTTCATTACTCAACACAAGTTTGTCTTCTGACTCCACTGATTTCTTCTTCATCTTCTTTTGTCTGTTGGCTTGCCAATGTGTATGATGCCTGTGATTTGCCCGGGTCTTGAAATGTGGTGCCCTTAAATTCCATAACACTCTCCTGCCATCCTTCAAGGAACTTCATAAGACAAGGTTAATACACCTTTAGGCGCCAGGCAAAACCTTTCCTCTATAGCCAGGCCTTTGACTGATTGACATCCGATGCTCTTTAAAAACGTGCTGTGGAAAGGGGGATTATTAGGTTGTCTTTGTTTTTATGGTGTATTTTCTGGTTTTGTTTATAATGTGCTTTTATGTTGCAAACCACCCTGAGTATAGGGCGGCATACAATTAATAATAATAATAATAATAATAATAATAATAATAATAATAATACTCTTGTGATGGGAAGAGCACTGACATCCAGGCCCTAAATATGACAGTGGAGAGGAGGAATGTGTGTTCCAGGGCTCGCTAGTTGGGGCATGGTTGCTGCACCGCCCCAATACTTTGGAGCTCGATGAAGCCTTGCACTGTTCTGCATAAACCTGAGATGGTTTATGGGGGAAAGTGCCCTTGGCTGAAGTTGCAAAGCATATGCAGACTCTGAGATCATAAGTGACTTCCCTTTGGTCATGAGAGGTTGCATGCAGTATCGGACAATTGATGGATCCAACGAGTGCACCTGTTTGATACCCAGGGGCGAAGGAAGGCGTTGTGACACCCAGGGCTGCACATGCGCTGTACATAGCAGTTTGTCGGCAGCGGCACTCCAGTGCCGTCTGGACGGTGCCGGGATCCTATGCTCGCAGCTGCAGCCACGAACGGAGGATCCTCCACATGTGGTTGGGGTGGCGTGATGGCTGCTTGCGGTGCCGTGAGCCCCCGTGGGGTGACTTCTTGTCACCCCCGCAGACATGGCACCCGGGGTGCACCTTCCCCCCCACCCCGGTTGCAACGCCACTGTGGATAGTCAGAAGACAAATAATGCATCATTATAGATTTGCATGTCTTGGTTCTCCAGCAGAGAATGTTGGCTTGGCGAAATATAGCTAATACAGCCAGGTTTTTTTTGGGGGGGGGGGCGGACACACACAGATTGCCTGGTTTTTGCACACATGAGGAACTTTGGCGACTGTGTATTGATTGTAGAGCCCATCACATATTAAATTATTTTTTAGCAACCTCCTTTTAATGGGGATCTCAAATGATGTGGCTGTGCCAGGTTCTGGGACACTTCTGTTTCCCCAGGCAATTTATTTTGCTTACTCTCTCAGCCTGCTGTGCGTTTTTTTAGCTGCCACATCATATTCTGCTTAACGGTATGGTTTTATTGCATATGAATAATTCATTATGTATACCTATTGCTTGCCACCCTGAGATTGCTTAGATGAAAGGTGATATGCAAATGCTTTAAATAAAGATAAGCAAATATATAAGATAAATCCCTTGTGACCTTCTCGCCAGTGTTTTAAGATCTGCGTGGGAGGTCATGCTTTTGGAGCCGGCAGTGGACAAAGTCCATGCAGTGGTAACACGAGGCAGAGGCCTCTCAGTGGTGGCCCCTCCATCTGTGCAACTGTCTCTTGATTGCCCCCTCCATATTGCTGACATTTATGTGTCTTGTTAAATGCTTGCTTTTCACCAGACTTTGGTTAGTTGCTCAATTTAGCAGAGAGTTTACAATGCAATTCATTGTGGTTTAAAGATTGCTGTTGATCACTGGTTGATCAGATTTTAATTGTTGTTTTTATCTTCTTTGCATTGTATTTCAATATTATTGGTAGTTGCTCTGGGCACTGGTTGGTGTCCAGGAACAAGAGATAGATAGATAGATAAATAGATAGATAGATAGATAGATAGATAGATAGATAGATAGATAGATAGATAGATAATTGGGGGGACGGGACTAGAATCTACCCAGAGTCTAATGAAATGATGTGCATTTGTCTGGGCCACATTCTGTCTAACCATGGCTATGGTTACTTGTGTTTGGTAACCTCCAAGTTGGACCATTTTAATGAATTCTACCTGGGGCTGTCCTTGAATATGGACCAGAAATTGCAGCTACAGTAGTGTGAATCACAGCTGTTTTCTGGGACCAATTGAAGGTGCTTGATTTAACATTTTTAAAGACCTAAAAAGTAGGGGACCCAAATACTGCAAAAACACCTTCCTTCATATCAAACTGCCTATGCTTTAAGATCAACAGATGAGGCTATACGCAGGTCGAAGTGTGTGGTTTGGAGGTCCTGGGAAGGGACTTCTTAGTACTGGCTCCTCACATTGGAACCCCTTCCCTTCAGATGTGTCTGGCCACATCTTTATATAGTTTGGGGTGGTTTGTAAACACATTTTTTTCAACAGGCATTTGGAGGAGACAACTGACTTGAAAAAAAAGGTTTAATTTGCTGCTGTACTTAATAAACCACTACCTAGTTAAATTGTTCTGAGTCATTGTGCTTTGCATTTTATTGATCATGTCATTTTTATGAATTTTAATACATTTATATATGGGGGGGAGTGTGTTGTTTGAACTTGGTGTAAATTGACATATGTTAATGGTGGTATATAAGTCATTTAAATAAATTGTTGTGTTATGTATTCAATTTCTCTCTTGCCTTTCCCCTAAAATGTTTTTGGTTAATCTCTTTGCTGTCAGTTGTGCCTATTATGTAGAAATGGACCACGAGATGCAACCATGGAGTGCAGATAATGAAATTGTTCTAAATACCTCAAATTCATGGTTTTTCCATAGGGATGCTTCCAATGCGCTCAACTAGGAGCAAGCACAAAAGATTTAGGAGCTCTTTAGTCTTGTAGTTAGAAACCTCTGTAAATATAAACATGTAAATTCATCCTTAGTAGGATGTGTTGTGCAGCAATTTGTTTTCTATCCAAAGAACATCTGAAGAGCTAGAAGTTTCTGTCCGAATTCTGAACAGATTGTAATTTTAAAACAAACAGTATTTATGGAAGCCCAACAGGGATTGATTCCAGACACGTTGTCGTTTTCCTCTTTAGAGCTGGTGACATGATTACATCTTTTAAGTTGTTGATGCCCCGTTTATTTCACTCTGTCTTGTTCTGTTGTTGTTGTTGTTGTTGTTGTTGTTGTTGTTGTCTATTGCACACATTCGGATAATGTGTTTATGTGCTTCTTATTTTCATAGCTGCCAAGTTATCCCTTTTTTACAGGGATTTTCCCTTATGCTGAATAGGCTTCCTCGCGAGAAAAGCGAAAACTTGGCAGCTATGCTTATTTTGTTCTTTGTCATTGACCACAATAATAAATATTTGATTTGATTTGTATTTATGGAAGCATGAGGTCCCAATATGAGAGATTTTGGAATATGCAGGCCCTTCCACAAGTTGACTTTAGTTCTTTAAGATCTGAACTTTTATCTGCCCTGTTTAGGGAAGTTTTTAAAGTTTGAATTTTTATTCTGTTTTTAATGTTCTGTTGAAAGCCTCCCAGAGTGGCTGAGGAAACCCAGCCAGATGGGTGGGGTAAAAATAATAAAAAAAAATTGTGTGTGTGTGTGTGTGTGTGTGTGTGTGTGTGTGTGTGTGTGTAAAATTTACAGTATAAAGCTCCCATTTGACTAGAAAATGAATTGGTTCACAGTGATCCTCTATCACTTGAGGCGGAGATTTCAACATATATATATATATATTACTTATTTAACAAATTCATAGACTACTTTGTATTGTATTCATAGACCACTTTGTATCTTTCTGTTGTGAACCACCCTGGGATCTTCAGATGACGCGTGGCATACATATTTTAACAACAACAACAACAATTAATAGATTGAAACAGTGTGCAAAATTTAAACCCCCCAGAATAAAACACAAGTTCAAAAAACAAAATTTCAGTAAACTCTAAAAGCAATAAAACCACATTTACAAATTCTTTACAAAAAAAATCCTGCTCCATAAGTGAGTGGGTCATCCATCAGGTAAAGCCTTCTTTTTTAAAAAATGTATTCAGCTGTATACCCTGCACATCATATCAGTATATAATGAGGGGGGTACCCACATCACATAATGTAATGACATCACCCACAAATGATGGGCAAAACAAAATAAAAACATTCATTCCAGTAGCACCTTAGAAACCAACTAAGTTTGCCATTGGTATGACATTGGTATGAGCTTTCGTTTATGTGAAGAAGTGTGCACACCAAAGCTCATACCAATGACAAACTTAGTTGCTCTCTAAGGTGCTACTGGAAGGAATTTTTTTATTTTGTTTTGACTACGGCAGACCAACACGGCTACCTACCTGTAACTAAAATGATGGGCAGTACTTCATAGAAATGGCAACAGCTGGACAAATGTGGCTGGAATAGACGCCCTCTGAAAACTGACACCTGTCAACTGATTTACCTTTCCTGAAAACTATTTCAAAAGAGGGTGATTTTGTTTCCGATGAATCTTTTTTTGCCAGAGAAGTTTGAAACTTTTTCTGAGGAAGCTTATGGAAATGAGCCATAAGGGCGAATTAGCTGAATGATTATGCCAGCCAAGATCAGAATCTCAATGCGGAAAGCATGAAATATTGATGCAATTTGGAATTCCTGTAGTTCCTTCACCTGAGAATCTCACATTACATACTTCCAATATTAATTAAGTCTCCAAAGGTCACTGTGAAGCAGGCTGCAGCAAGCATTATCTGCATTTCAAAAAAAAAGGGACAAAATGGTGAATGAGAGAGGATTAAAGTTGAGGTTGTACCTGAATGTGAAGTGGAGTTATACTGGAAGAGAGGTGAAGTGCCTTTGAGTTACTGAACCCAGAGTTCCTGACAAAAGCTAAGTGGTTCTCTTCAGTAGTGCTGCGTTTGCCCTGTGCTTACCTCATCTTTTGTTCTCCACTGTTGAAACCACAACTATACATATGCAAGCATTTGAGACAAGGGGATTGGGGTATTGAAAGCCAGCTCAATATTTGTAGCCGTGGCACAAGCGATTGTGCCGCCTGAGGTGGGTGGCTGCTCTGCTGCTGTTCCTCTTCTTGCCAATCTCTGCCCCACTCCTGCTCATACCCCCTTATTCATTTTTCCTTTCCTTTTTTTTCTTTTTACTGTTGCATTGGTGACGACAGAATTGGCCTGCCTCGCTTTGCCACATTATGGGAAATGCCTTCTTCAGAATGAGGTCTTCTGGGCAAGGTGGTAAGGAGAGCCCCGATTTGATGCTACAGTTTGCTGTGGCAGCTAGAAAAGCTATTTTAAGCTAATAATGTTTTAAGCATTGTAAAACCACAGCGACATAGCACAGTGTTTGGGGAGAAGTCCAAAGCCACTCAGGGGAATGAGCAGGAGGGGGCCCCCAATGCAGAAGGGACTATGTATCACATTGTGAAGTAAGTGAAGCAATGCACATTGCCATATAGAAAGAGAGGCTTGTAAGTCCATTAAGCCCATAGTCTACAGTTGCCTCCTGCACCATTCCTTGTGTTGAAGCCAGTGGCAACTGTACTCTGTGCATCCAATGGAAGTCACTGGCAAGAAGCCGACTGGAGATTCTGTCACTTGAACCCAGTACCTGTGAGGAGGTCATAACACCCAGGTATCATTGGTACTCTAGTTTGCTATCAATGCTGCATTCTGTCTTTTAGTGGATCGGAAACATAAGGCTGGATATTATTCTGTATCTTGTTCTAACTAACTAACTAACTAACTAACTAACTAACTAACTAACTAACCAACTAACACCTTTCAATCAGTTTTCACGACTTACTCCTCTAAGTCAAACTTGGTATTTAGGTTTGAGTAGAAATGCTACTAGCTCATTGCCCCACCCCATTCCCACTGACTTTTTACATTTCCACAAATTGCAGGTTTCTCCCAATCCTGCTCATACCTTCTTGTGATTGAGTGACTACGTTATGGGTACATTAGCAAAAATAATAGCATCAGAAATAATGGTAATGGTGATAAATGTCCTCAGTGACTCCACAAACAGAAAGCCATTGGTTTCAATGCATCTTCCTGTGTTGAAGCTGAAGATACTGGGCAGATATGGAATCTCAGTGTAAAAAAGACCTTGGCAGAGCCATATATATTAGATCATGAAAGAAGTTTTTGAAAAGTTGTGGACAAAATAAAGGAGAGTGGATTGTTTATACATATTGTTTAAAGGAATGTTTTCTTCATTTAGCACTGATAGGTTGCTGTTGTTTCTTGCCTAGCCCAAATCTTCTTCTCTTTGGTGATCACTTGTAGCCGGGTAAAATTGTCTTCCATTAACACAGTTTTAACAATGAGTCCGTAAGTGACTGTGGAGGCCAATTCTGGATTCACATGTCCTTCCACAGTGGGGACATTGGTTTCTGGGCAGGAGTTGATCACGGTGTGGATTTGCCAAGCGTGCCTTCCTCTTAGCACGTTTCTCCCTTGGGTCCTGAGATCGAGTTTCTTTAAAGCCCATCACACCTTTGGTAAAGGCTGTTCTCCAATTGGAACGCTCGGAGGCAAGTGTTTCCCAATTGTTGGTGTTTGTACTACATTTTTAAAGATTTGCCCTGAGACAGTCTTTAAACCTCTTTTGTTGACCACCAGCATTGCGCTTCCCATTTTTAAGTTTGGAATAGAGTAGTTGCTTTGGAAGACAGTCATCACACAACCGCACAACATGACCAGTCCAACGAAGTTGATGTTGAAGAATCATTCCTTCAACGCTGGTGATCTTTGCTTCTTCCAGTACACTGGTATTAGTTCGCCTGTCTTCTCAAGTGATGTGTAAAAAAAATTGGAGACACCGTTGATGGAATCTTTCAAGGAGTTGGAAATGGCTTTTATAAGTGGTTCATGTTTCACAAGCATACAGTAAGGTTGGTAGTACAATAGCTTTGTAAAGAAGCATTTTGGTTTCCCTGTGAATACTCTGGTCCTCAAACACACTCGCAGAGCTCAGGCGATGCTGGATTTCGGCATCAATGTTGGCCCTTATGGAAAGATAACTGCCTAGGTAGGAGAAATGATCAA
This sequence comes from Zootoca vivipara, assembly GCF_963506605.1. Classification (NCBI taxonomy): domain Eukaryota; kingdom Metazoa; phylum Chordata; class Lepidosauria; order Squamata; family Lacertidae; genus Zootoca; species Zootoca vivipara. The sequence continues at coordinate 16,036,884 of NC_083287.1, read as the reverse complement.
CATTATCCAACCTTACACCATTGAATTGGATTTGTGGGGTTATTTTGTACTTGTTGATGCAGCACTTTGGTTTTTTGGATGTTGAGTGATAGGCCAAGCTTTTCGTAAGCTTCTGAGAAGATATTAAGGATGGTTTGGAGGTCATCCTCTGAGTGTGCACACACGACGTTGTCATCAGCATACTGAAGCTCTATGATGGAAATTACGGTAACCTTACTTTTTGCTTTCAGCCTGCTCAGATTGAAGAGCTTTCCATCTGTTCAATATATGATTTCTATTCCGGTGGGGAGTTTCCCTTCGACAAAGTGTAGGATCATGGCAATGAAAATAATGAATAGAGTTGGGGCAATAACACAAACCTGTTTAACACCTGATCCCACTGTGAATGGGGAGCCATTGTTGGCTTGAGAGCCATTGTTGGCTTGAGAGCCATTGTTATCTGTGATTGTTGCTGTCATATTATCATGGTGAAGCCGAATGATGTTCCCAAATTTATCTGGTCAGCCAATTTTCTTCATTTAGCACTGATAGGTTGTTGTTGTTTCTTGCCTAGCCCAAATATTGGTTCTTTAAACTAGATGTTTCATATTAAATACGGACATTTTCCTAGGAGAGGTATCCAGTTGTTTCTGCTTTGCTTCCAGAAACCTTTCCTCAGCAATGTATTATAGATCATTTTGAGAAGCTCACAGCAGTACGTACATGACAACATGAGTAGATGGAACTCCACCTCTGCCATAATGGTTAGAGTGTCAGACATGGACCTTGGGAGAACAGCATTCAAATCCCTACTCAGCTATGATGCTCCTGGGGTGACCTTGGACCAATCACTGCCCAACGTAACTCACAGGGTCATTGTGGAGATTAAATGAGGAGGTGATAGAACCATGTAGACTGATGCCTTGGGGGGGGGGGGAGAAGACAGGAAAGAAATATAAGAAATAAATTTATATGATCATGCATGATATAAGAAACCAGGGCCAAATGGAATAGAAAGGTTTGAGCTCTACATTCACGATGATGGTTTTTAGTTTGCAACGCTCCCTCCCACTCTTTTTATGAATAACTTTTTGATAATTACTATATCATTACTACCATCTAAAGGCTACTTAGCTATGCATTTGATCTCAATTATTATTATTTATTTGAAATAAATAAACCCCGGCACCCTGGATCCCATTTTGGGTGATGGGTGTGTGTGTTCAAACACCAGTTCTTTTGACTCTGTGACCCTTGCCCACTTTTTACGATATCACAGCAGGATAATAAATCTGAATCTTTCAGCGCTGAAACTTCAGAGTTGCTATTTTAATCTTCTTAATTATTTGATTTTTCTCTAAAGCAAAGCATTCATTAAGAGCCATAGTAAGGTTTCAGTAAAATTGTTTTAATCATTTACACCAAAAAGTCTAAGCAAGACCTCCATGGAAACTTTGGATAGTTAAGCAGCATGGAAATTGTCCAGAATACTTTTGTAATGAGGCTGACAACATTCCAGAGCGTTTGATGAGGAACTCAACATCTGTTAGAAGGATAGGTTCTTATCCAATTGCTATATAGAATGTTTGCGCACAAAAACACAGTATAAAAATTTGTCCATCTCGTGACAACATTAACTGTCTCAAATAGTACTTATACCCGGTACTTAGGCTTGAGATGTACTGTCTCAATAATAATTCCTAATTAACTTGCAATGGATCTTCAAGGATGAAGGCAAAAGGAAGGCACTATCCGCTTTGCAAAAGGATTCCTCTCTCTGCTGCTTGCTTAGGCTGCTATTTTGCTTCAAATCTTCCTGTTCTCCTCCAAAACAGGCCTCCCAGGAGCTAAGCAGCTGTTTATGATGAAACTTTAGAACGTTAAAAAAAAAGGAAGGCTAAATAATTAATGTTTCCGGCTGCCATGTAAGGAAACCAAGGTCAGGCGACATGAGAAGGTGGAAAGCCCTTGTGTAACACTTTTGGGATGTTCATTTCAATAATGCAATAATGACAATAATTAAAATACAGTGGTCCCCCGAATTACGAATTTAATCCGTTCCGAAGGCATCTTCATAGGTCGAAAAATTCGTAAGTCGAAAAGCGCCATTGAAAACGTGATTTCCCATAGGAATGCATTGGAAACGGAAAAATCCATAAGTCGAAGCAACCCCATCTAAAAATCCGCAAGTCGAAAAAACCCTATCTAAAACCGCCACCGTTTCCATTCGGATGCCGAGAAATTTGTAAGCGTGTGGCCATTTGCCCCACCCGTAAGTCGAAAAATTTGGTTGTCGACTTGTTCGTAAGTCGAGGTACCACTGTATTAATATACATCTATTAGGGATACACACACACACACACACACACACACACACACACACACACTTGCAAGTCCACTAACACAACACAGACAGGAATCATTTGTGTAATGAATCAATGTACATCACATCCTCACCCAAACTTTTTGGTATTGGACCAAAAAAACCTAATAAAGTATGGAAGATCCTTATAATGCCACATCAGATATACATCAGTCAAATTAATTTTTGGCAGGAAATCCTCAGAGGAGCTATTTTCAGTTACCATCACT